>NC_056739.1:4421936-4591936 GCF_019279795.1 Protopterus annectens | reverse complement strand
TTGTAAAAGAAGCCTTCTTGTACCCCACACTCCCTGATAATTATATATGCCAACTCAGAGTGCACTCTGGAAAAGAGTATATTCTATGAACCCCACAGTACTGTGATGTCCCACTTTAAAAATCTGCTGATCTCGTGTAACTTTTATTTTTTTTTTGTAATCGGCTAAAATTGCTTGTTTGTTTCAAACATTTGGCACTCAAGGGTTGAAGGTAATAAATACAAATGCAGCTACAGTTACCTAATTAAGTCCATCTTTATGCAACTTCAAACCAGTAGTAGTATAAATTTGACTACTGTGCCGTACATTAACTTTGATAAATCTATTTGATATGAAAAGAAGCAGAAAAGATAGGTGGTTAAAAAAGCAAATATTTTGAGGGAAAGCAGAGGCCCATGATATGGTCAAAGTGATAGTTTCTTCTGAAGAATGTAAGTTGAAAGATATGTCATCATGATGCAGATACCATTAAATATATTTCAAGATTACTAACAATGAAATATAACATTAATCTTTGTTTAGAAATGCAGTGCTACATTATCTATTATCTGGGGAATTAATTTTGATAGTGGTAATTCTATCAGAAACTCTGTTTAATGTTGAGTTAATTTAGTGATCCTAGCTAGGCTTGAAACATGGCATCCAGGTCACATGTTTTTTTCTATATATTGATATGATCCATAGGTTTGAAATGTTACATAAATGGCTGATTTTTTATTGCAAAAGTTTTACCAATAGTATTACAAAAGCAACAAGAATCTATTCAACGACACAGCTGGCATAACAAGTAAAATAAATGATATTATGAGTAATACACTGAAAAATATATCACTTCAATATAAATGGCATTTACAATGGCAATCAACTTGTTATTCACACTATTTAATGTTAAAGCAAAAGTGTTTCTTTTTGCAAGAAACACATTTATTGGAGAAGAACTTAAATATTTAAATACTGTGAATTACTAGTAGCTTCAAAATTTAAGGAAAACAGAAAAGGAACATCTGGATAGTAGGGGACTCTTGCTTTTAGTTAACTTAGAATATAATAAAAACTTTTTCACCATAGCAAACCTGCACTGTTTTCCAACACTGGGGGCAAAAATAGCAAGGTATTATAATGACATTTTATTAAGTAAAATAAAGACTGTTTAATCTTGGGTGGGAAGTTTAATTGAATTCTCAAATAGAAATGAGTGCAGAAAAGAAACTTAGAATATCTGCATCAGAAAAGTACTTTTCTTTGCTGTTTTCTTTATTGTATGGAAAATTGGTAAAATAATAAAGATTTATTATGGAAAAAAAAAGATAAGTACTTGATGGACAGAAAATATAAGCCTTGGTAAAATATTATTTTCGGAAAAAGTCTATCCCTGATATTTGTTATACCTACACTAATAGTACACCATTCTAAATGAACAGACAATACAGCATAACTTGTACCTTCTTACTTCTGATTATAGTTCTCCTACTGATTTTATTGCAGACTTAAATATTGAGGGGGGATTCATAAAGGTTACCACGAAGTGTGGACTACATGTACTTTTAGTGTGATCTTTGAGTCACTAGAAAGCACAACAGTGTGGTAGGGGTGTTCCTGAATAGAGAATGTGTACACTTAGTATAGGTGTTAATAAATCTTGTTTATATACCACTCTTATGTACTTGGGAAGCAGACTAGAAAAGATTCTGTTCTGAATTATTTACAGTCTATACTAAATAATGGTGGTAGTTATTCCTTGCCCATTGTCAGACTATAATGCTCTGTTCTTCTTATTAACTATATGATTAAAAGTTCTCCTTAATTTTTTAGAATTCCTGCATGTCTGTCTAACCAACCAGATTTCAAAGATCAGCTATTTAAAGAAATTGAAGGATATATGTCCCTTAATAATAATGGCAGTAATACTTCGGTAAATAATATAATGTATGGAAACATTAATTTTCACAAAAAAATTTAAATCTGGTGTAAAAATGGAATTAAGAAATGGAAAGCTATATTAATACATACATATGGACAATTTCCATTTACAGAAATGGAACAATGATAATGTTGTTGTGTCTTTCGGCTTTTCCCGGTTAGGGGTCGCCACAGCAGAACTCCTGTCCGCTAATGATTGGCAGTTGATTTTTACATGCTGAGTTGCCAGCCCTAACGCACAACCTTTAACGAAGGTACGCCCATTCACGCATGTCTCCACGCAGAAGACGCTCTAGCTGAGAGTCGAACCGGTCAGCGTCTTACTGTGAGGCGACAACACTACCACAGCACCACCACCGTGGATCCAAATGGAACAATGATAATATGGTAGGAAAGTAAAGAATTAATATCACAGAATACTAATGCATAAAGCAGAGTTTGAAAAAGTTAAGTTGCACACAAATGCAGTCCTTTAGGTGTTAATGCATAGACTGGCTAACCTATCCAAAACTGACAAACATAATGAAATTAAATGTTTTAGCAACACAGAAAATGGACTGATGACATCAGAGAAGTGGTGTTAAAAAGGTCAATGAATGCTATGATTTAAATTAGAGAAAATATCTAGATGAGGATAATTAAATTCTTAATGAGTAGCAGTTAAGATAAGACACAGCCAGAGGAAAAGTACATTGCAAAAATCAACTATAAAACTTAAACAAGAAAGCCCTGCCTTATAGGGCATCATTATTGAGATATCAAAGTTATTACTACAAGATATAGCATACATATTAAAGTTTTTTTGATTATCCAGAAAGGCAAAGATACCGCTTCAAAATGGAAATACTTTCTAAAATCCTCAATACTGAAACACAGTAAAGAATTTGAGTTGTGCCCCTGATATATACCTGTCCTTCCCTTCCTTGAATCCAAGTTACAAAATGTATATATACCTATCCTTCCCTTTACAAAATGTTTTCAGTCACAAACAGACTTGGAAAAGTAATAAGGGGCTGGTATATAAAGAACAAATGGTGTTTAAAATTCAAAATAATAATTATAACCATTCTACATTATTCTAAACAAATAGATCTAACTTGGCAGTCATAAGACTGGATATAGAAAAAAGCATTTGATATGGTGAGTTGGACTTGTACAGTACCAATGAATTAAGTAAATATTTTTTCTGAAGCATTTATTAATCTATTTAAAAACCTATACCACAACTCCAAAGGAGATATTTAAACTGAAACTCGCACGTTTGATTTATTTTTAATCAAGTATAATAAATTTAACCAAGTATGTGTACTGATTCTTTGCTCTTAACACAATGCAGGCCACAATGGCTATGCCAATTGTGCTAAGCATTTAATATGTCAGCATGTAAATGCCCGCATAAATAAGAGTAACCAAGCAACTAGCACATTTTTTAAAAGGTGGAAGGAAATTGAAGTAGACCAGATAATATTCACACAGGCACTTGGAAAATATTCAAATCCCACCAAGACAATTAGCAGATGTATGGCTTGAACCCTAGACTTCAAATTTTGAGGCAGAGATCTTGAAATTTAATAGTTGTGCATCATAAATGGAGCCTTTGGTGATAAATAAAGCAGGGTAAGATATGTATTGTGTAGAAAAAATTACTGAAGTTAGGTTGCTGAAATTTAAATCATAAAATTTGTAAGTTGTTCCATCCTCCTTTTAATAATTATAAAGCACAGCTCAAATTCTCCTTTGTCCTTAGTTTGCACCCACCCCCAAATCTTTGTGCTACACTGTGGTGTTTCTTAACAGCAAACAAAAAGTTTTACTGAATTAAAATTGTCTTACTGATTTGTTTGAGGATGCGTTCAATACTCATAAGTGGGCTTAAGTGGGCTTAAAAAGCAGTTAGTAAGATTGCTTAAAGGAAACCTAGAACTGTTGATCTGTTTTTGATAATTTACACTCAAAAATGGTTAAAATGTTATTTTCCCCATTATGCTTATATTTACTTTATATTTTGCCAGCAAGAGTCCAAATAAGTTTTGAGAAATCGATTTTAGGTAAAAGGATATCATGTCTACACACAAGTTCAGAAAACGCTGAAGCCTTTTGCATTTTTTTTTTAGTTCTACGGGAAAAAGGCAGGTGACATTCTGAAGCAATATGCATTTATCAGACAGTAATGCACTTAGAACAGTAACTATACATTTTCCAAAAATAAATATCCTTTCATGTCTTGTTCAGAGGACATATATGCACTTTTTATTGTGCTCAGCTAATATAATAAGAGTAATCTGCTATTAATTCAGAAGAAAATTGTTCTTGTAAACATATTTACTGACCATCTGGTTGTCTACAAAGAAGTCTGTCTCTAAAACAAGAGAAAATCTTGGCAAACTGTAGCCTCTTGGGACTGTGTGGCTTCCCTGTAAGAAACTCCAGTATCCTTGCCAGCTGCAGACTTGCAATACTAGGAATGGAGGATGTTGCAACAGTTTAATACACTGGCAAGGACTATGAATAGTCCTAGAAGTCTGTTCAGGCTCAGCTGACAGATAGAAAAATACTAGTAAATGGATATAAAGATCACCTTGTTCAGCATTTAGTGGTTACCAACATGGACCACTGCCTACAAGAACTGGAACTGCAGTAAAGTTCTAGTTGGATTGTGCCCAGAAGCTACAATGCTAAATGAATGGCAAAGGAAACCATGGCAAAAGAAATTATTTCTCAATGTTTGATTTGGAAGAAAGGTGTATGCACTTATCCATGGAAAGATTCATGAAAGCATCAGCCATCCATTCTTAAAGCAAGATCAAAATAAGCCCTTAAAGGCTGAATGTTCCCTTTTGTCTGTAATTCGGAAAGCAGATCTTGAGATAAAACTGAATGACATTAGTGCACATTTTCATCCACTGAGAAATAATGTGCTGAAAGATGCCTGAACTCCCTCTGACCAGTAACATCTTGGCAGAATTGTCTGCTAAGGCAGTGGATATTCTAATGGCCCTAGAAGATAGCCTGGTGGCCCCATGGTTTCTAATGGCCCTAGAAAGATAGGCTGGTGGCCTTGTGGTTTCTAATGGCCCTAGAAAGACAAGCTGGTGGCCATATTCATAGGTAGGTACTAGGTATTGGCCCTAGGGCCTATATAAGCCTAGCCAAAAGGTACCCTGGCTTTTGCCACCCAAGAAAATTATTTTCCTGTGCCACTGTCGAGCAGAGTCACAGAAGTGATCCCCCAGAGTGAATTTCCTATCTACCATCCAATCCAATCATCAAGAGTTTTCTTGAAGAGTGCTAATGAGGAGCTTTGTTTGATATAGATAAGTAGTTTGTTCCAGAGTATGGGAAATCTCTGGGGCAGGAATCTATCCCTCCAGCATGTTCTGTTTATTGTGGTGACAAGGTTTAGGTCCCTAGAGCGTGTAGCTCATAGGGATTGGGATTTCTATAAGTGGAGCATGTCTAAAAGCTCTGGGTTTGACATAGCTTTGTGTGTTAGGCAAAGATCGCCTCTGAGTAGGTGATATGCGATGGAGTAAAGCTGCAGTTTTTTGAGACGGTCTGCGTAGGGCCGGTAATCCTCTTTGTGAGGTATTTCTGCAGCCTTTCCAGTTGTAGATGTCTTGTGAGGTACATGTGGTTTCTTTGCTGAGGTCTAAGCAGATTAAATCTACAATGTTGTACTTAATGCATCTTAAGAATATTCTCCTGCAGCATGTGAAGCTACCTGAAAGCTGAGAAGCAACCATTCTAGGTCTAAACCACCAAAAATGAAAATCCTTAAAGATGGATGGCACTAGCCAAGACAAGAGCCCATAGCAGTCTTTCAGCAACAGTCCATTCCCAGAGACATTAAGACATATGGCCAATAGACGAATGAACAGCCTATCGCGTTCCAGTTACCCAGTCTGAAGATTCAACAGTTTCAGTTGTGGAGCCCAATAGGATGCAGCTACAGCTATGTATATCTGCTATGCCTAAATATTGAACAAAAAGGGGTCACATTAGAGACTGCAAGATGATGTGAATTGCCCTGTTGATCTGAAGATAGATATGCTGGTGTTTTCAAAAAGACAGTTCAAGAATACTTCTGGCTAAAGCATTTATAAATGCTTCCAACTAAATGCATTTTCTGCAGATCTACTGAAGTTAAAATAGAACTTTATTCTCCAAAGCCTAGATTATGGCTGACATCTGCTAAGAGACTTCATCAGAAAGTAGGGTTAAAACACAACTTGTACCCATATTTAAACTTAACATGTTATATTGACATGAAGGCAAATGACAGGTTATTTTGTTAGAGTACATTTGGTTTGGCCATAGAGGGAAAGCCTACATCTTTGGCATCTGATCAAAAGGTTTGCTGCTACATCCCCATCTGTAAAGATAGATTAGATATAGAGACTAAGAAATGTCTGTGAATTAGATGCCTAGGCCAACAAATGTGTAATCGAGTGTGGAGTGGCCAGTGTTTCTGTTTGGGTACAGTGGGAGTTCCCTTAATGGCCTTTTACAATGAATGACTTGGAACCGTGAATTAAGATCTCATTTATGTAACCATTAGTAAAACCAAGAACAGACCGTATACACATCCATTGGTATTACTTGAAAAGTTTTGCTTAGAAGGATTTTTAAAAATCTAATAGAAATTGACAGCCTATTAAACTGAACAAATTAGATTTTGGTTTGCAAATCTATTCACCTGTTGAAATTGAGATTCTTTATTTCATAGAAAATTCCCCAAATAAAAGAACATTTGCCTATTACAGTACTGTTCAGTTGTGAAGTATCAAGCTGTGGTATTGTCTGCTTTTACTAGGCTAATCAAAATAAGCATGCATTAAAAAGCCAATGTTAGACAAATTTAATATAACTGTATAGTAACAATAGTTTGATATCTATGATGTATACAAGCCTATACTGTAGTTGGAAAATTCCTTGTGGATATTCCCACATAGGTAGGTTCATAGGTAGGTACTAGGCTATCGGCCCTGGGGCCTATACAAGCCCAGTCAAAAAGGTACCCTGGCTTTTGCCACCCAAGAAAATTATTTTCCTGTGCCACTGTCGAGCAGTGCCACAGAGGTGATCCCCGGGGTGAATTTCCTATTTCCCATCCAATCATCAAGATTTTTCTTGAAGAGTGCTAATGAGGAGCTTTGTTTGATATAGATAGGTAGTTTATTCCAGAGTATGGGAAGTCTCTGGGACAGGAATCTATCCCTCCGGCATGTTCTGTTTATTGTGGTGACAAGGTTTAGGTCCCTAGAGCATGTAGCTCGGAGGGATTGGGATTTCTTTAAGTGGAGCATGTCCAACAGCTCTGGGTTTGACATAGCTTTGTATGTTAGGCAGAGACCACCTCTGAGTAGGCGATATGCAACGGAATAAAGCTGGAGTTTTTTGAGACGGTCTGCGTAGGACATCCACTACCAATGAGCCAACAAAATTGAGGACCGGTCAGCCAAAGCTTGCTTTGTGACCTTGTGCAAGTCACTTTACCAGACAGTACTTTGGCGGCACTTTGGAAATTGGGCTATGCTCCTCTGTTGTCTTTTGGAGTACATGCCTAACTTTGCAGGAACCAGTGTATGATGTTGTGTTCCATGTATTCACATCTGTCAATGTCTTAGAGTAGATGAATTGTCCAGCTAATGTAAGGCAAAGTTTAAGGGCATGTGGTAAGTGTGTTGTATTACAAATCTTCCCCCAAGGACACCAGAGCAAGCTGTTTACATAATACAAACATCAGATTTATGCAGAAAGCCTTCCTAGAATACACAGGATTGGATATAATCTCCAGTGGTGAGGGCGAAGTTAAGATTCTACATGTTACACCCATGATCATGCATTTCCAATTGTATAACTAGGCTCTGTATAGCAGAAACACCATTCCAATTACATTTGATCTTAAGATAAATCCTTGCCTTAACTGACCAAGTGATCATGATGCATTGTGGGTATATTTGCATTTCCATGGTGAAACCTTCCAGAATGTGTTAAGGAACTCTATTTTATAAGGATGCATGAGAGCCAGATCTTTTAACAATACTAAACACATTCCTTCCTGAAGTTACTGTCTAGAACAATAAGTCATTAGTGTTAGGATTCTTATCGATGCTTTCTGCACCTTTGGACCTTGCCTAATGTGCTATGGTTTTTGACTGTATGCAAACTGTGTTCACTTTTAAGTGAATCTTAAACTTGCTAAATTATATATGGTAGGCTACAAGTGGAAATCAGACTACCTTGATTTTAAAAGGAATAAAGACAGGCAAATACAATTTATCATGTAGAAAAGTTCAGCTGACATTAGATTATCAATGTTTTCAATATGATTTGATGACCATCCCCTAGCATGCAAGCATCTTGCCCAGAAATATTGATCATAACCAACGCAGATGGGAATTCTCCTCAGTTTGATGTAACGACTTTGGGCAAAACTTGAACCTCAGCCAAAATGCTGGATGACTGCTGATCCCACTATAGTGAAATTTATAGGTAAGATATGAGAGCTGATTACTGCATGACCTGTATTACTTGATCTGATTAAACTAATCATCTCTGTCAGAAAACGGAAGATCATGTTCCCAAGGGCAAGTACTACTGTTGTAGGAGGCATGCCCCTATGTTCCCAAAATAAAGAAATCCGCTTTTTGTAAACAAGCACTTTTTTAATGTTCCTCAAACCATATAAAGATCAGGAACCTATGGGTAGTTCCAACCCCGTATCAATAGTAAACCTAGACTATACAGGAATTTTAGGGAATGTTGACAAAAGTTCTCAGACCCTGTCAAGCCATTAATTAATGCAATGAATAGGCAGAATAGGAAGACTGGCTTGGGATAATACTCCCAGTGGTAGCATAACTGATGGACCTCTATGACAGATTCTCAAGATAGTGGAGAGCATTGTCATTAGCTGCAGAAAAGGCATTCAGTCTAGCAGAGTGACCATATTTGCATTGGATATTACTGGAAGTGAATATGCTGGATGCTTTGTGTCATCTTTTGAAGAGCTCTATCAAGGGGACTCTACATCAGTTGAGATTTACTTTCTGTCGGAGTCATTGTTGATTTTTTATGGGTGCCGGGTGGTGGTCACCCCTTACTCCACTCTTTTTATATTAGTTGATCCAGCTGTAATTTTGCTAATGGTCTATCTAGGTGTCCACACCTTGGATAAATGAAGCATGGGATGCTTAATGAAGAGACTGCATTATCTGCAGATAATCTGACCTAGTCTCTGCAAACCACCAAAGGTCTAGTAGGTTTTATGGGAGTTTAAAAAGGTGAGTAGATTAGCAAGACTGTCATTAGTGTTGCTGCACAGAATCCTGTCATTGAGTTTTTTCTGAGCTTGTTTTGCCTTTAAGCAGAATGCAATGGATTTTTGCCACAGGGGAGAGCCTGTCATCTGATATGAGACAAAAAAGGGATCTACATATTGGTGCTACCCACAACAGAAGAAACAAATATTACAGTCAGAGAGAACTTAAACTCTTATTCATCAAGACTAGATGCTAAAACTGCCTATGTGTTTCAACATTTTATATCTGTGGTAGGTAGCTGTAGCAGTGTGATTCTTAATTTTACTTGAACTCTTATGAACCATAGGTTGCCAGGAAAAGTCCATTAGGCTGCTGGATAACAGGAGAAATTTGTGTTGTCCTGTATTAGCACTGGGATGAGAGTTGCTGCCATTTTATGCTGATGGGGATGCTATAAGCCATTAAGAATGGCTAGTCATGTCCAGTCCATTTTAGCTGACTTCATTCCTGGCCTTGAGATAGGATTATATGGATCACTGTTGGATATTGCTTTGGACTTGCATTAGATGATTATATGGGTCACTCTATTGGATATTGCTTTGGACTTGCATTAGATGATTATATGGGTCACTCTATTGGATATTGCTTTGGACTTGCATTAGAAGATTATATGGATCACTGTTGGATATTGCTTTGGACTTGCATTAGATGATTATATGGATCACTCTATTGGATATTGCTTTGGACTTGCATTGCAGCTACATTCCATACGCTCAGTATCTGGAAACTATATGGCTCATTTAAGCCAATTATCATGCTGTAAGCACTTCCACAGGTGGTTGTTTCTAGTCCGACCCCTAGACTGTTCTTTTAATTTTCTCCAGGAAAAATGGATTTTTTTTTCATAGACTGTGGAATAAGGTGATTTGAAGTTGAGTGCAACCCTTTTCCATAGAATTCATAGGATTTTCAAGGCAATTTAGTCTGTTGATCAGCACCTTGCCAATACCCACCTTAGCCTTTTACCCTCTTATTCATGCAGGGTAAGGCCAGTTAGTCCTAGGGTAAATTTGAGGGTAATCCATACAGTTACCCCATTCTGTTTGAAGGATAATGTGTTGCACTGCTAAAACTGGAGGGGCAGCTTATCCCAGAGATGGCGGAGGTGCTGCTTCATGAATCTCTGTTCTATTTATCTGCTAGTAAAAGCTTGGGTTCCAGGTTCTGCTTCTGATTCTGATGTCTGCTGAAGCTATTAGACTAGTGGAAATGTATCATTTCAAGGACAACACAGTCTTTAATGACATTGTAGGCTGATAGTTTGCTGTCGTTTTAGTCTGACAGCCCTAGATGCCATAACAGATAGAGATGCCTTTTACTGTTTTTGAAGTTTGCATGATATATTAGGGCAAAACTACAGAAGACCAGAGGTAAAAATATTCACTCACCTTTGATCCAGTACATGGGTTCAAGGCTGCGGATAGCACCCCAGCCATACCGGGTTACAATGCCTTCCACTCGCTCAGACCATCAAATGAGAGAGAGAAATCCAAAGTAGGAGGAGCATCAGTTTATATTTAAAGACAAATACATCTCTAGACTGTTTAGACTAAACAAATCCCTCAAACTACTCCAAGTATAACTTACTGTAGGAAAACCCCTCTCCAAATAAATGCCAGTTATGGGACCCCCCCCCCCTTCATGAACCAGGACACCCACAATGCCTACCTGGACTTTCTGGAGTCATTCAATATACCACTAAACACCCTAGTTTTCTGAGACTTCAACTACCCATCAATAAATTGGTATAGCTACACCTGTACCAATGCATTCGCTCAGAGATTTTTGAAATTTGTAAACTCAAAATGTCCTGGACCAGTTAGTTGATACCCCCACTAGGGGGTCAAACATTCTGTATCCTGTACTTATGAACATGGGTGACCATTGTACCACCCTGAGTGTACAGTTATCTCAGGTGAGATCTGACCCACAGGTAAGTCACACTAGAAGTAACAATCACATCTGACTCTCCCCAGCTGAAATGAGACTAAAAAATTTCTCCAAAGCTAACTACAATCTTTTATGAGACAGTATCACTAGTTTAATAGCTCCTGCCCCTTCTGATGGGAAGGATACCATGCCATGGTTTACAGCAAAGCCTTGTATTAGAAACCTTCACAACTGCATCAACTCAGCTGTAACCAACAGGATCAAAGTTCCTTATGAAAGAACAAATCTGCTTGGTAAACGTGTTATATAACAGGAAAAAGATGCTCCCCAAACTCAAGGGACTCCCTCTTCAGCCTAAATAGGCAAATAAGACTAGTGAAAAAATACAAAGTGGATTACAAATCTAAACTGGCCACTCTAACCAAGGGTAATCTTATGGCATTCCTTGGCTACATCTGGAACCTCGAAGGAAAATCCCAGATTTGCACAGAACTTGTAAATGGCACAGCATATACTGATAATGGTGATATTGCTAACCTGCTCTCAGGTGAGAACTTCTACCCCCTGTCACCATCCCATATTCCACAAGACATCTCTCCTACATATCCTCCCCTGTAATCTCTAAGAAACAGGTCCTTAATGCCTTTTCCAAGGCTAAAAACATGGCCTCTATGGGACCAGACAATATTCCTGGCTGCATCTTAAATTGCTTAAAGCAAGAGGTAGCTGCATGTCTGGGTGCCCTCTTCTACCATAGTCTAAGCATTGGGCATGCTCCTGCAGACTGGAAAACTTTCACTGTCATCCCCTCCACAAAGTGGGTTCCTCTGCCGACCCCGGAAGCTACAGACCCATAAGTCTGACCAGCCTCATATGCAAGGCCATGGAGAGAATCATCATGAACCTTACTTATCAACAAGGATTTAGGAGACATCCAAACACTAGACTCATCCCAGTTTGGCTTGGTCAAAGGGAGATTGTACCTACTGAACGTGGTGGACTTTTTTGAGACAGTCACCAAAGCCCTGGATAATGGCAAAACTATCCATACTGCCTATTGAAACCTAGCAAAAACCTTCAAAACCATTCCACACTTGGGTATCCTTGATAAATTTACCCACTGAATGCAGACCAATATATAGTCAGGTGGGTTGCAAACTCGTTCACCGATAGAACACACACAGTTAAAATAGGGGACTCTTCATCCACCTATAGACTAGTAACCAGCGGAGTACCACAGGGCTCTGTTCTGGGGCCCCTGTTGTTTGGTATTTACTTTTCAGAAGTACAGGCCAAAAGAAAGGGCATGTGACTAACAAAGTCTGCAGATGTCTGCAAACTGGGTGTGATCATTGAATCCAGTAATGACAATGACATCTTCCAGGAAGGTCTTACTCAAACCAACAATTGGTGCCAAAGTCACACACTCAAGTTAAATGCTAAAAAGTGCATCATCATCCCCTTGAGTAAGGGAGATGTCCTTGCAAAGTACTACATTAACAACACCACCTTACGTACCCAATCCTTGGTAAGGGATTTTGGGCACACAGGTTGATAGCAACCTCTCCTTTGACCACCATGTTTCCTCAGTGGTAAGGAAAGCCTTCTACATTACCCATATTACTAATAAGGGCATTGCCTCCAGGGAAAAAAGAGATTATAACCCCCCTGTACTTCTCCCTTATCAGAACAATTATAGAGTATAATGCCACCTTTGGCATGTATTTTGCCAGGCACCTCCAACAATGGGAGAGACCTCAGAGGTACCTTACAAGTAAAATTCATGTCGTCCAACACGTGTCTTATGCTGATAGACTAAAATCTCTGTCTCTGTACTTTGTGTCATATAGACTGCTCAGGAGTGATCCGTCTCTGGCCTATAGAGCAACCTTGGATTCTGCCCTGATGGAAATTCTACACATTAGCAAGTCAAATGGTACTCGCTGCACCCATTCTAGTGACCTCAACATGAGAAGTGATATCAACAGGACCTGCTGGAGAGACAGGTTCATCTCCCAGAGGTTTCCTCCTGCTCTGGAATAAGCTACCAACCCTAATGAAACAGAACCCTTCATCAACCCTTTTCAAGTGTAATCTGGATAAGTGGATGGGGAATTGAAAATTCACCCCTGGGGTTTCAACTGCATCCCTTCTTGACAGAGGCAGCAGGTGTTGTTAGGTCTGCTAATAACACCATTGCAAAAGGAATAATTTTAGCTATGCTTGTAAGGGCCTCAGGGCCTAGTGACCTTTTATGATAAAGTTAATCATCATAAAAACATTTTATGGCATTAAATCTTGTGGAAGATTTTTTTAACTGATATGCATTTGTGAAAAAAGTTATTGTAAAAGATGGGAATGAAGCATTTTGTGAAGACTTCCTGCTCTGACATCATACTCTCTTCTTTGGAAACTAATTTGAACTCTGCATAGGGCTTTCCTGACACCTCTGTACTGGCATATGCTTTCATGGGATGTAGTGTTCATCTGAGCATGATTTGTGGAAGTACATCAAATTAGTAACATTTTGGACATGTACTGAATCATGTAAAGCTCATGGACTGATGGCTTGTCTGACCTTGAAAGTAGTACTATTCATTATTTGTCCCTCTGTCTGAGGAATATGAACTAGACTTTGCATATTATGTAGCATTACCCTCTATGTAGGCAGGGAAATCCAATAGATGACTGTTGAGGAATGTTGGGAGACTATAGAGAGATTTATGTGCAAGAATTCAAACAAGGCCAATTGGTGAAGGGTTTTGGAAGCTTTGTGTATTGATGATAGGTATGGAATTATATCAGAAGTGAGACAGCTGGGTTAATGAGGAGTGCTCCTTGCATCACATTTGCTAAATAGTGTTTGGGCAAAGGGTTCGATTTGGTTTTGTGAGTTAGTGCAGCTAACCCAACCGATCATGATACAAGTTTTGTAAATGTTTGTTCTTTACTTTTTGTCATGTGCTATGGTATTACTCGATAAACATTAATTTGTATACAATTATGATATCAACAATTATCCTTTTTTCATAATATATATATTTTATTTAACATTTGTTGATGGTGAAAGTCAGACTAGGACAGAGCCTATTTTCAGCAGAAGCCTGGGGAGTAATGTTCCAGACGCATGTCTTTGGATTGTAGGAGGAAACCAGTGTACCTGGAGGAAACCCACGAGATACAGGGAAGACATGCAGACTCCATGCAGAAGGCACCCCAGCTGAGAATTGAACTGGAAAACCTCTTCTGTGAGGTGACCATGTTAACCGCTATACTACTGCACCTCCCACCACTGTGCAGCCCATTTTTTATAAATGATTCTGATTAAAAATCTGCAACTCTGTATGAAGCTGCAGTCAGAATTATTGTAAACATGTAGTTAGCTTATGCTAGAGTAAACTGTTATGTGCAGTCAGTGTTGTAAGGAAAGTACTTTTCTCTTGGATATATGTCTGGAAAAAGTTGCTTAATTCAAGTGCAACCATTATCTTTAGGTGTGTGTGTGTGTGTGTGGGTGTGTAATTTTATATATATATATATATATATATATATATATATATGCTTGTCGATCAAATGAACTGTCGACCAAATAAACTGTTGACCATATGAACTGTCGACCATGTCAGGTAGACCCATATATATATATATAGATATATATATATATATATATATATATATATATATATATATATATATAAAATAGGTATGCACGCATTTAGCCGACCATTACCTTGTCAACGTGCTAAATGTTGAAAAAATGTCTGAACCGGAGATGGCCAAAACACAAAATATCCCCTTTTTGACCCATGGTAGTGCTTGTTTAGGTGGTAGAGCAGTTGGAATTGTAGAATTCAGTGTTCCGTATGAAATTCCAACCATTCGCCAGTTACAAATTCAACATTCAGGTTCAGAGAAACTGACATTCGGAGGTAGTTGTTTTGACTAAATGCATGTATTCCATATATAATATATGTAATGCGTGCATATGTACAAAAGTAAAACAGATTAATTCTGAAGCATTTTCCCCATGCATTATCCTCCCTGTCCCCTTTACCAGAAAATATTCAAAAATGTCTTAGCCACATATTAATACTGGCCTAACTGGCTTAAGTGTCCTAATGAAATGTATCCTTTTATTCTCTTTTGAATACTTCCATTGTAAAGTGACTCTCACAAAGAGTGACTCTGTGAGTCACTTTGTGGCAGGTAGCAATGAGTAAATATCCATTGTATAATCTCCTTACATGTTGCATAAGTTTAATAGGATATTCTTTTCTTTTAGTTTTTTTCTTTTGTTTTATACTTCAAAGAGTATATTTCAGTGAATACTTTAAAGGGTGTGCAAACATGAAAGTGCTGATCTATTAAAACTTGACAGCATTTTTACAAATCTAACATGAAACTGGCACAGTGCCGGCTAAAAGTGAAATCTGTTAAAGAACTGAAAATAATAGCAAACTTAGCATCATTTGTCCTAGACTACCTTCAGAAGGCCTGGCGATACTTCAAGTACCAGTAGAAGGGACACACTTTGAACTGCGTTATTCTTTCATGTCTCCATAGTTTGCAGTAAGCAATTATTGTGCATGATTTCTTGCATATCTCTCAACCTCTTAGTGCAAGAAATCTGGACATATTCCAACAAAATGGGGGGACAGAGGCCCAAAACTAAGGACATATTTTAAATATTGCTCTTATAAATTTAGAATGTTGCTAGCATAGCAGGGTTTGTTTTAACATACATTTTCTGAAGGATTTGAAGTCTAAAAATCAAATGTATGTCATTATCTAATGACTTCAGTTCTCAGATCATCCAAGTCATGTGGCAGAAAACAACAAATTTTATGAGGAACAAACCAAAAATATGAGCCAAATATCTGGACATTCTGCAAAAATCTAGATAGTTCAGAGGTATTTCATGTAGACTTGCAATCTCTGACCTCTTTTCTAAGAAGTTTTTTTTTATTTTTCGGTGTACCACTACTTTCATCTAATAGACTGTTTAGAACCAGCTTGTACAGTGGCTTTAACATTGATGCTTTCTGGTGGTACTTTATAACTGCAGTCTGGCTGACGACATTGGCACTTGGATACCACAGATAAGTGCCTTTTACCCCTTTCCCACCAGAGGTGTGTGACATGGAAAACATAAGGAATGGGAGGGGAAAAATGTTTTCACTATCTGGGAAAGGCTAAACACATTTTAGTAGTAATACCTGTGACAAAACCGGATATTGCCAGCACAGCTATATGGAATTTTGTAAATAATGTCATTTGTGAATATCAACACACTCTATATAAGATGCTTGTGTACAAATGTATTAGAACTGTGTCTCGTGTATATCAAACTGGTCTGAACAGACGTGTTGAAAAGTTTTTTGCAAAGTGCTGTTTAAAATGAAACCACAGTGTGCCCTACTGGAATAGAACAGAAATGTACATGCACTATTGTAACTGTTTAAATGTATATATTTTAACAGTGAAAACTGGAATACAGGAGGTTAACTTCAGAAAAATAGCTGAAATAGGCTAGAATGGAGAAGTAATGTCTGTGCTGAGAAGCCTTCTGTACAGTCTTCGGAGTGAACTAATTACTAGTTTTGAAATGGGAAGAAATTAAATTATTTTACGTCTTCCAGTATCTGCCGAAGATCTGAGGTCTATGTATTTTCACAGGTAGCTCGTAAATGACTGCCAACTTCCAGCAGTGGGGGTTTCACCTGGGATAGTCAGATGACAAGAAATTGCCATTCTGCAAGCAATTCCAGCAGTAATATCTGAGAGATTAATGTGATAATTTGCTGAGACATAGTGCATTCTGTATTCTGTTTTGGACCTTACAAGAACCATTCACCACACATCTGCCTTGCTCTGTAAGAAATTCTAGGGTATAGTAACTCTCTTAAGAATATAGCAAAGCTTAGTTCAGATATTTTTCTTTCTTTGAGACTGTCCTGCAATGTTTTAAATATGTCCTGTGATTTTGAACTCCTGTCACTGTGAATACTGAGTATTTTCTTGTTTTTTTAATATTATTATTAAATATATTTAAACCTTTTATTGTGGCTGATCTGTCTAGAGATTTTTAAGTTTTGAGAGTACTTGCATATTTATTTGGTGACACTGTGTGGGCTACTCCTAACAGCCTTGCTCTTGGTCAAACTACCATTTGTATTAATATTAATATTAAACTGTAAGATTGGACACCCTTTATTAAGGGCCTTAAAGTAGCTGATAAGGAGTTGGCTGGTGGCAGTGATGACCACTTTATAGTCTGGGCAAAAGGTGGCATAACTACTAAACTTGTGCCAGCCTTTCCTAAGTAAGTGTGTGTGTAAGTAAATCAAATATCAAATAGTGTGTGTGTCAGCTACTTGGGCAGGGACACGAAGCACTGGTTGGACAGAGAGGGCACTGGAGGTCTTGGCTTGGTCACTCAGCTGAGATCCAGTGGTAGGTCATCACATTATTGGTTGGCAGTGGTGGGATCAGCACATCACATATTTGGTGGGCAGTGGGTGGATATTGAACTCCTGTAGCCTGTAAACATTGGTCACTAAAGAAGGTGTTTGTACTCTCAAGGTACCACAGAGTGACCATTCAGACTTTCATATGACAATCATTTTATTTTTGTTACCTAGTCAGTCAGGGAGAACAGGCAAGGATATCAACAGAGGATTATGGCAAGCTGACAAGGAGCCAGTTGGCTGAGATGTGCCAAGACAAAGGACTGGTGCATGTCAACCTGATTGAAGCGGAAATGATTGCAGCCTTAATCACAGGTGCATCACAGACCAGCAACCAGGAAGGCAACCAGACTGGCCTTGGGGATGTACAACTCACAGAAAATGGACAGTTCAACTTTGTCTCACAGGACTTAAAAATCCACCTGGAGTTAGAGACTTGAACTGGAGGCCAAATGTTTAGAAACAGAATCAGCGGATAGATTGCGGCATTTGGAGGTCAAAGCAAAATCAGCAGAGAGACTGAGAAGGATGGAAGCCGCAGAAAATTGGAGGCAGAGGCAACATGAAAAGGAGATGCTGAATCTTCGCCAGGGTCATGGAGGTAATGGGGAAGGGAGTAACCAAACCCCAGAAGCAGTAAAGGTCAGTAAATGTCTTCCTCAATTTACAGAGGGTGATAATTTTGATAGTTTTATTCATATATTTGAGAGAGTATGTAAACAGTATAATGTTGACCAAGGCTCTGGGTACAGTTCCTGACCCTCTTACCCCATGGTAAAGCTTTAACTGCTGTAATAAATTGTCTGATACTGGTTGCTTAAATTATAATACTGTTAAAAATTGTCTGTTAGAGTGTTTTATGTTGACACCTGAAGCTTATAGAAAAAAGGTTTGTGAGCATAGATGCAAGGCAGATTGTGTGCGCGAATATATTGCTGAGTTGCCCACTTATTTTCATAGGTGGGTGAATGGGCATCAGGCCACCACTTTTGAAGTGCTACCAGAGCTTTTGGTGAAGGAGCAAGCCCTTAGCACTTGTCCTGATGACCTGAGAATCTGGCTGGCAAAAAGAGAATGCAGTACGATAATGAACTGGAAAAAGGGAGATATATACCTAGCAAGCAGGGCATCACTGCACAGGAAAGGGATACCCAGTGCTGCTCATGGGTCTAAGGGAACCCATGGTGAGTAGCCTAAACTGCCCCAACAGAGTCGGTCAGTAATAGGGGAAGCCACTAGTTCAGGTACATGGCCTGGATCAAGGGTTAAATGTTTTTAAACGTAACCAGTGGGGCCATGTAGCATATGGATGTCCATGGAGGCAGGGTGGGGAACAAAAGGTGGGAGAGCCAGTAAGTGGGAATGACAGAATGGCAGCAGTAACTTGTCTGAAGACAACAAGGGTAGCAAACTGCCACAAGAGGTTATATCCTATCTTAGTAAATGGGACTGAGGCCATTGATGACAGAGACCGCCTCTGACCTAACCATTGTGAAGCCTGCAATACTTAGAGGAGCACTACTTGCTTGAGCAGTCTACTCTAGTCAGAGCTTTAGGAGGGATCCCATTCCAAATACCTTTGGCTAGCATTCACCTTAACTGGGAGTGAGGAAAAGAAAGCAAGCAAGTAGGTGTGTTTCAGGGTATCCTTATAGATGTCTTGATAGGGAAAGATTTTGATAATGCAGTACCTTGTGTGCATGCAGTTACATGCAGTCAGGCTTGGAGACAAGTATGTGTGTCTAGTAGCCTGGGGGGACCAGGATAGACTGCACACTTGGAGCCAGGACTGGTGAGGTGGTTACTTCAGGGAGGGAAGCTACCCTGTAGCAGTGAGACTGAAAGTGAGTCACAGCTGCTTGTGGGTAATGATGTTCCCTTGGACAGAGTGACTGCAAGGGCAGAGTTGAGTAGTAGTACCCAGGCTGACAGTGAGGCACTGCTGTAAGAGGATACCAGACTTCCTGTGGAAGGGGAGCTGGGAAGAGAGTTGAGACAAGCTAAGCTCTCAGATCCTACATTACAAGGTTTGATGGAGGTAGCTATGAAGCACCTGATTCTCAAGGAAAGGGGGAATCTGTATACTGGAACAAAGGGTTATTGTGGACCCCTGAGGAAGGCCTAGAGGGTGAGAGAATACAGCAGTTGATAATGGCCAGAGCCTACTGTCTGGCACTTCTAGCCATAGCCTATGACATTACCTTTGCAAGTCATATGGGCATAAAGCATACAAAGAGACATATTCATAGGTTCATAAGTTCATAGTTTAGTACTAAGCTAACTGCCCTTGGGAGCCATTTTAAGCCTAGCCAATTATCTCTTGTGAGACTCAAACCATGTACCTTGTGCTTGTAAGGCAAACACCTTAGCCATTAAGCCACCCTCCCACATTATGCAGAATGTTTATTGGTCTGAGATTTCCAGGGATGTGGCAGCGTACTGCATGACCTGTGAGCAGTGCCAAAAGGTAAACCAAGCAGGAGACAAGGCAAAAGCTCCCTTGATGACTTTACCTGTGATTGAAGAGCCATTTCAGAGGGTGGCTGTGGATATTGTGGGGCCCTGAGTACCCCAAGTTGCACAGGGAAGAAGTATATCCTAGTGGTAGTAAATTATGCTACCAGATACTCTGAGATGGTGGCTTTGTCCTCCATTGAGGCCGAAAAGGTGGCAAATGCTTTGTTAGAGATTTTCAGCAGGGTAGTTTTCCCAAAAGAAATATTGACTGACAGAAGTGCTAGTTTCATATCAGACCTGCTGGCTTGTCTGTGGAAGTACTGTGGGGTGAAGCACCTAAACACCACCCCCTACCATCCCCAAACTAATGGCGAGGTAGAGA
The DNA here is from genome assembly GCF_019279795.1 of Protopterus annectens. NCBI lineage: Eukaryota > Metazoa > Chordata > Ceratodontiformes > Protopteridae > Protopterus > Protopterus annectens. Next base: position 4,571,495 of record NC_056739.1, on the reverse strand, counting down.
GGTTAAACTCTGTACTGAAGGCCATGCTATTGGCATTTGCAACAGGCACACTGTTATCAGAAACCCCCCAAGCTAATTAACACTTAAAGGAATTTCAAAGCAGTTTAACAACTAGTGCAGAGCTTCAGAGACTCACACAAGACAGTTTCAACAGAGCTAGATCTGAGGAATCAGTTCAAATTATAAAACCACAATAAAATGCAGAAAATATACTTAAATCAGCTTATGTCCAGTTGATGTATGCAGACAATTCTCAGTAGCAAGCAACTCTATTTAAAATGATCACTACTGAAAAATAATAGGACTGGTGATAAGTGACAGGTCAAATATCAGTTTCTAAAGTGATAGGAAGGCCTTTTGGTATAATGAGCAAAACTAAAGCAGTGATAACTGCTGTGGAGGGCAAATTTAAGAGAAAGGGTATTGTGACGACCCACCACTGGACCAGTAAACAAGGAGCCTCAATCCTTACCACTGGCACTAGTGGCGGATGTACACTGAGGATAACAGGTACTCGCACAATATTTCCAGATGCAGGTCTCTGCATCAAGTGCAATTTCCTTTAAGAGCACACAGAGACCACAATAAATATGGGTCTAGTTTCTCCCTCTTTCTCTAGATCCCCAGTAAGAGATCTCAGCCAAGTGCCCAAGCCAAGAACTCCAGCACTCTCTCCTTGCCCAAGTAGCGGACACACACACACTCTGAGGTTTGATTTACATACACACACACACACACACACACACACACATGGGAAAGGCTGGGACAGGTTTACTAGCTATACCCCTTTTTTGCCTAAACTATAAAGGTAGTCATCATTGCCACCAACCAACTCCTTATCAGCTACTTTAAGGCCCTTAACAAAGGGTGCCCAATCTTACTGTGTAACATTAATTCAAATGGAAGTTTAACCAAGAGAAAGGCTTTTAGGAGTGGCCTACACAGAGTCATTAAATAAATGGGTCTATATCATGTCAGCGAATCACACAAATTGTGAACGCTCATAATATCGAACGTAGCGGACTTCAAAGTGCTTTTTCTGAGATTGTGGTACAGTGAAGAATGGGATATTTGCCCTTTCCTCACTATAGTGCGATCTCAGAGTTGGAATATATATTTAGCGGGGGGCCCAGTCCACCACAATAGGAATTTCGAGGTCTGGTACATTCGATATTATGAGCGTTCACAATTTGTGCGATTTGCTCATATGATATAGACCCCAAATAAATATGCAAGTATTATCAAAACTTAAATATCTCTAGACAGATCAGCCAAAATAAAAGGTTTAAATATATTTAATAATAAATTAAACAAGAAAATACTCAGTATATATTCACAGTGACATCAGAGTTTAAAATCACAGGAAATATTTAAAACATTGCAACACAGTCAAAAATAAACAAATTTACAGAGGGTGATAATTTGAAAAATATCAAACTAAGCGTTGCTATATTCCCGTCTAAAGAGAGTTACTATACCATAGAAACTTACTTGTAGAGCAAGGCAGATGTGTGGTGAATGGTTCTTGTCAGGTCTAAGACAGAATACAGAAAGCATTCTCTTTCTCAAAAAGTTCTCAAATTAATAGCTGAAATACTACTGCTGGGAGAGCGTGCAGAATGCCATAATTTCTTATCATCTGACTTTATCGCTGGTGAAACCCCCCACTGCTGGAAGCTGTCGGTTATTTACCATCTACCTGTGAAAATACACTCAGATATTTGGCAGATGCTGGATGTCGTAAAACAATTGAATTCCTTCACATTTCAAAACTAGTAATTAGTTCAATCTGAAGACAATACTGAAAGCTTCTCAGCAGAGACATGTCTCCGCTCTAGCCTTTAAAGTAATTTATTTTCAGCTATTTTTCTGAAGTTAACCTCCTGTATTCCAGTTTTCACTGTTAAAATGTATACATTTAAATAGTTACAATAGTGTATGTACCTTTCTGTTCTATTCCAGTAGGGCACACTGTGGTTACATTTTAAACAGCACTTTGCAAAAACCTTTTCAACACATGTCTGTACAGACCAGTTTGATACATACATTACATACAGTTCTAATACATTTGTAACACAAGCATCTTGTATAGATCATGCTGATCTTCACAAATGACATGTAATTATTCACAAAATTCCAGATAGCGGTGCTGGCAGTATCCCCCTTTGTAACACTTCCTCCCTCCTTGAAGACTTATGCTAGTTTTTCAAGTGACCCTTGAGAAACATTGCTTCAGAGGGATGGGCCTATCTGGGAATAAATTACCTGTCTTGATAGCCCATCTGTGTTGGCATTGCTAACCCCACTGTGGTTCTGAACTGTCCTATCATATGCCTGCAACTCTAGGCTCCACTATAGTAACTTGGCATTTTGCTGGCTGGCTCCATATAGCTATAGATCCCCCTCAGATTCCTCCTGCCTTCTACTGCAAATACTTAGCACCAGGGCTTCCCTATCATGGTAAGGTTTCATCATGTTCACATGGTACAGTTTGTGCCCCTGTCTCCTGCCTAGCAGTTCTAACATGTACTTAACATCACTGACCTTCCTTACCACATTGAAGGTTCCCCTCCCAATCTGCCTGCAGACTGTTGTGTCTGGCAGGAATGAGAACCATAGCCTGCTGCCCCACAGTATACTCTCTAGCTCGAACATTCCTGTCATACAAAACCATTTCTTGTTGTTGGGCTTCTGCCAGGTTCTCCTGGGCCAAGCCCACGAGTTCCCTCAGCCATGTCCTGAGGTTTAGGACATAGTCCACAACAGACTGCTTGTGGGATTTACACTCACCCTCCCACTCTTCATGAATCAACTCTAGAGGTTTCCTCACCCTATGCCCATACAGCAAACAAAGGGTGAAAAACCTGTGGATTCCTGGGACACCTCTCTGTAAGTAAACAGATGGGGCAAATATTTGTCCCATTCCTTCTTAAACTGGTCTGCAAATGCCAATAGCATGGCCTTCAGTACACAGTTTAACCTCTCTACCTCGCCATTAGTCTGGGGATGGTAGGGGGTGGTGTTTAGGTGCTTCACCCCACAGTACTTCCACAGACAAGACAGCAGGTCTGATATGAAACTAGCACTTCTGTCAGTCAATATTTCTTTTGGGAAAACTACCCTGCTGAAAATCTCTAACAAAGCATTTGCCACCTTTTCGGCCTCAATGGAGGACAAAGCCACCATCTCAGAGTATCTGGTAGCATAATTTACTACCACTAGGATATACTTCTTCCCTGTGCAACTTGGGGTACTCAGAGGCCCCACAATATCCACAGCCACCCTCTGAAATGGCTCTTCAATCACAGGCAAAGTCATCAAGGGAGCTTTTGCCTTGTCTCCTGCTTGGTTTACCTTTTGGCACTGCTCACAGGTCATGCAGTACACTGTCACATCCCTGGAAATCTCAGACCAATAAACATTCTGCATAATGTGGGAGGGTGGCTTAATGGCTAAGGTCTTTGCCTTACAAGCACAAGGTACATGGTTTGAGTCTCACAAGAGATAATTGGCTAGGCTTAAAATGGCTCCCAAGGGCAGTTAGCTTAGTACTAAACTATGAACTTATGAACCTATGAATATGTCTCTTTGTATGCTTTATGCCCATATGACTTGCAAAGGTAATGTCATGGGCTATGGCTAGAAGTGCCAGACAGTAGGCTCTGGCCATTATCAACTGCTGTATTCTCTCACCCTCTAGCCCTTCCTCAGGGGTCCACAATAACCCTTTGTTCCAGTATACAGATTCCCCCTTTCCTTGAGAATCAGGTGCTTCATAGCTACCTCCATCAAACCTTGTAATGTAGGATCTGAGAGCTTAGCTTGTCTCAACTCTCTTCCCAGCTCCCCTTCCACAGGAAGTCTGGTATCCTCTTACAGCAGTGCCTCACTGTCAGCCTGGGTACTACTACTCAACTCTGCCCTTGCAGTCACTCTGTCCAAGGGAACATCATTACCCACAAGCAGCTGTGACTCACTTTCAGTCTCACTGCTACAGGGTAGCTTCCCTCCCTGAAGTAACCACCTCACCAGTCCTGGCTCCAAGTGCGCAGTCTATCCTGGTCCCCCCAGGCTACTAGACACACATACTTGTCTCCAAGCCTGACTGCATGTAACTGCATGCACACAAGGTACTGCATTATCAAAATCTTTCCCTATCAAGACATCTATAAGGATACCCTGAAACACACCTACTTGCTTGCTTTCTTTTCCTCACTCCCAGTTAAGGTGAATGCTAGCCAAAGGTATTTGGAATGGGGTCCCTCCTAAAGCTCTGACTAGAGTAGACTGCTCAAGCAAGTAGTGCTCCTCTAAGTATTGCAGGCTTCACAATGGTTAGGTCAGAGGCGGTCTCTGTCATCAATGGCCTCAGTCCCATTTACTAAGATAGGATATAACCTCTTGTGGCAGTTTGCTACCCTTGTTGTCTTCAGACAAGTTACTGCTGCCATTCTGTCATTCCCACTTACTGGCTCTCCCACCTTTTGTTCCCCACCCTACCTCCATGGACATCCATATGCTACATGGCCCCACTGGTTACGTTTAAAAACATTTAACCCTTGATCCAGGCCATGTACCTGAACTAGTGGCTTCCCCTATTACTGACCGACTCTGTTGGGGCAGTTTAGGCTACTCACCATGGGTTTCCTTGGACCCATGAGCAGCACTGGGTATCCCTTTCCTGTGCAGTGATGCCCTGCTTGCTAGGTATATATCTCCCTTTTTCCAGTTCATTATCGTACTGCATTCTCTTTTTGCCAGCCAGATTCTCATGTCATCAGGACAAGTGCTAAGGGCTTGCTCCTTCACCAAAAGGATAGGCCCATCCCTCTGAAGCAATGTTTCTCAAGGGTCACTTGAAAAACTAGCATAAGTCTTCAAGGAGGGAGGAAGTGTTACAAAGGGGGATACTGCCAGCACCGCTATCTGGAATTTTGTGAATAATTACATGTCATTTGTGAAGATCAGCATGATCTATACAAGATGCTTGTGTTACAAATGTATTAGAACTGTATGTAATGTATGTATCAAACTGGTCTGTACAGACATGTGTTGAAAAGGTTTTTGCAAAGTGCTGTTTAAAATGTAACCACAGTGTGCCCTACTGGAATAGAACAGAAAGGTACATGCACTATTGTCACTATTTAAATGTATACATTTTAACAGTGAAAACTGGAATACAGGAGGTTAACTTCAGAAAAATAGCAGAAAATAAATTACTTTATAGGCTAGAGCGGAGACATGTCTCTGCTGAGAAGCTTTCAGTATTGTCTTCAGATTGAACTAATTACTAGTTTTGAAATGTGAAGGAATTCAATTGTTTTACGACTTCCAGCATCTGCCAAATATCTGAGTGTATTTTCACAGGTAGATGGTAAATAACAGCTTCCAGCAGTGGGGGGTTTCACCAGCGATAAAGTCAGATGATAAGAAATTATGGCGTTCTGCACACTCTCCCAGCAGTAGTATTTCAGCTATTAATTTGAGAACTTTTTGAGAAAGAGAATGCTTTCTGTATTCTGTCTTAGACCTGGCAAGAACCATTCACCACACATCTGCCTTGCTCTACAAGTAAGTTTCTATGGTATAGTAACTCTCTTTAGAGAGGAATATAGCAAAGCTTAGTTTGATATTTTTCTTTGTTTATTTTTGACTGTGTTGCAATGATTTAAATATTTCCTGTGATTTTAAACTCTGATGTCACTGTGAATATATACTGAGTATTTTCTTGTTTAATTTATTATTAAATATATTTAAACCTTTTATTTTGACTGATCTGTCTAGAGATATTTAAGTTTTGATAATACTTGCATATTTATTTGGGGTCTATATCATATGAGCGAATCGCACAAATTGTGAACGCTCATAATATCGAATGTACCAGACCTCGAAATTCCTATTGTGGTGGACTGGGCCCCCCGCTAAATATATATTCCAACTCTGAGATCGCACTATAGTGAGGAAAGGGCAAATATCCCATTCTTCACTGTACCACAATCTCAGAAAAAGCACTTTGAGGTCCGCTACGTTCAATATTATGAGCATTCACAATTTGTGTGATTCGCTGACATGATATAGACCCATTTATTTAATGACTCTGTGTAGGCCACTCCTAAAAGCCTTTCTCTTGGTTAAACTTCCATTTGAATTAATGTTACACAGTAAGATTGGGCACCCTTTGTTAAGGGCCTTAAAGTAGCTGATAAGGAGTTGGTTGGTGGCAATGATGACTACCTTTATAGTTTAGGCAAAAAAGGGGTATAGCTAGTAAACCTGTCCCAGCCTTTCCCGTGTGTGTGTGTGTGTGTGTGTGTGTGTGTGTGTGTGTGTGTATGTAAATCAAACCTCAGAGTGTGTGTGCGTCCGCTACTTGGGCAAGGAGAGAGTGCTGGAGGTCTTGGCTTGGGCACTTGGCTGAGATCTCTTACTGGGGATCTAGAGAAAGAGGGAGAAACTAGACCCGTATTTATTGTGGTCTCTGTGTGCTCTTAAAGGAAATTTGCTCTTGATGCAGAGACCTGCATCTGGAAATATTGTGCGAGTACCTGTTATCCTCAGTGTACATCCGCCACTAGTGCCAGTGGTAAGGATTGAGGCTCCTTGTTTACTGGTCCAGTGGTGGGTCGTCACAATACCCTTTCTCTTAAATTTGCCCTCCACAGCAGTTATCACTGCTTTAGTTTTGCTCATTATACCAAAAGGCCTTCCTATCACTATAGAAACTGATATTTGACCTGTCACTTATCACCAGTCCTATTATTTTTCAGTAGTGATCATTTTAAATAGAGTTGCTTGCTACTGAGATTTGTCTGCATACATCAACTGGACATAAGCTGATTTAAGTATATTTTCTGCATTTTATTGTGGTTTTATAATTTGGACTGATTCCTCAGATCTAGCTCTGTTGAAACTGTCTTGTGTGAGTCTCTGAAGCTCTGCACTAGTTGTTAAACTGCTTTGAAATTCCTTTAAGTGTTAATTAGCTTGGGGGGTTTCTGATAACATTAAAACCTGTGTTGGTTACATTTCTTGTAATCATTTTAAATAGAGTTGCTTGCTACTGAGATTTGTCTGCATACATCAACTGGACATAAGCTGATTTAAGTATATTTTCTGCATTTTATTGTGGTTTTATAATTTGGACTGATTCCTCAGATCTAGCTCTGTTGAAACTGTCTTCCCCCTCCCCCCCCCTCCCTGTTCTTGGTTGTAGTTTAAATTTGGTGGCTTTTGCAGTGCCCGCCCCACTGTAGATTTGATCTAGGACACTCCCCCAGTCCCATCTCTTTACCGCATTCTATCTAATAAACCCTTTCTGCACTTGCTTTTAGTCTTTTTTTAATTTAATTACATTTTTTTCAAACTGTGTGTGGACTAATATTGCTACATACTCAAGTGTGCCAGCTTGCACTGCATGTGAATTGTTTTTACTACTGTTTTTGCTACTTTTCTGAAAATTATCTGCTTTTACTGTATTTGTGTTTCTTCCTAATTTATTTTGCTTTTGCGTCATCTTAAAAGTACTCAGTTGTATTTATTACTTCTTGGTGCAACTCATTCTAAGCCTTTTAGTTTAAGCACTTGGGCTTCAGACCAGTTGTTTTACATTAAGAAGGTTTGTGGTTTGCACTGTAGTGGCAGGACAGGTAGCTTACATCCTTCTAAGTTGGGAACTGCTGATTGAGGGCTCAGTGTCAGTTATTCTAAAAGTGTATTAATTCTGGTTTAAGCACTTGGGCTTCAGGCCAGTTATTTTACATTAAAATGGTTCGTGGCCTGCACTCTTGTGGGAGGAGAGGCTGGACTCTGCCCTTCTGAGCTAGGAATTTCTGGTTAAAGGCTTATAGTGCCTGCATATTTGAACTGCTTCTTACTGAAATTGGTGCACCTTGTTTGCTGTAGCGTAGACTAGATCCAGGCCTACTGAATCTAGCTTTGTTTGTATAACTTGAGCACTAATCCAGGCATTCTTCAAAGTATTCAATTGTATTTATTACTGCTTGGTAGTAACTTGATTAAAGTGTAGCTATCATTCTAAGTCTTTTGGATTAAGCACTTGGGCTTCAGACCAGTTGTTTTACATTAGGAAGGTTTGTGGCCTGCACTGTGGTGGCAGGACAGGTGGCTTACATCCTTCTAAGTTGGGAACTGCTGATTGAGGGCTCAGTGTCTGTTATTCTAAAAGTGTATTAGTTCTGGTTTAAGCACTTGGGCTTCAGGCCAGTTATTTTACATTAAGAAGGTTCGTGGTCTTCACTCTTGTGGGAGGAGAGGCTGGACTCTGCCCTTCTGAGCTGGGAATTTCTGGTTAAAGGCTTATAGTGCCTGCATATTTCAACTGTTTCTTACTGAAATTGGTACACCTTGTTTGCTGTAGCATAGACTAGATCCAGGCCTGCTGAATCTAGCTCTGTTTGTATGCGTGTTGTTTGTTTGCTTATTTCCCTGAAACGCTAATTCCACCTAAACCGCGGCTTTTCAGCACTTCTGTGGATCCCTAGTGATATCTGCATTGCTTACTGTACTCATTTCCTTGTTTCACTTAAAAGAAAGTTACTGTTTGTCATTTTTGCATTTAAGTTACCTGTAACGCATTGCATTTAAGTAACCTGGCACTTGCTCACTAAAGGCACTTGCTCACTAAAGCAATTATATAAGTCAGCACTAAAAAATTAAAAGCACTACACTCTCACAAAATCCTCTCGAGTACCTTGTTCCCCATTGGCCCTTTTTTTATCAATTATAAAGGAATTCCCAATTCTATTCTAGCATGTCCAAAGGTCAGTTGTCAATCTTCTCTCCGGTCCAGCTGGTGAATCTGGGAATCTTGAGGCAATGTTACAACTGCCTCATGTACACAGACAAACCCTCTCCTCCTCTCAATAAATTCCAACACGTGAGAGATGCATCCATATAGCCAAACTGGAGGCTAAGCTCTCTCAACTCAGTACTGGCGTAACCAGTCAGGAGGAGAAGGAAACCACACTCAGTACAATTCCAGTCTCACATAGACCTACCACGACAGCAGACCAAACACATAAACACACAAAAACATACTCGGAGGCTCCAAATAAAAATCTGCCTAAGCAGCAGAGACCTCCAAAGCAGACACCCAAGCAACCGCTACCCCAAAACAAAACATGTGCAACACATAGCTCACAAAGCCAGTGTGCCGAACAGTCACAGCCCTTAAGGCTAAACAACACACTTGATACACTTGTAATAGGTGACTCTATCATCAGGCACACTGATGTCCCGCTCACCAGGCTGAACAAGGAGAAGGTCACAGTGAGCTGCATGGCGGGCACTAGGATCCGCCACATAACACAAGCACTCAGGTCACTCCAAGGCAAGTACAAATATGACTCAGTCATTGTCCATGCTGGTGTGAATGACCTGAGACGTACCTCCCTGGACTACATGAAAAGAGACATAGTGGAGCTCTCTGAGCATGTGGCCCAGGCCGGTATGACCCTGACCTTGAGTAGCATCTTACCCTCACCAAGAATGATGCCACAATATGAAGACAAGATGATCAATTTCAACAATTGGCTTAATTATTGGTGTCATTCAAAGGGGATCCAATGCCTGTCAGCCTGGGATGACATGCTCGACAAGCCACGATGCTTCGCTAGGGATGGCCTGCACCTGTCACCCCTGGGCTTTCGGATATTGGCAAAGGCTCTTGCTACCCCCATAGTGCCTTTTTTAGGCAAGGCTCAAAAGACAAACCCACTTCCATAGGTATCACAAGGGATAAGAAACTAAGAGTAATGCTACTCAACGCCAGAAGTCTAAACCTCAAGATGCATGCACTCGAAACTCTCCTTAGCATGGAGAAAATTGATATCTGTGCAGTAACAGAAACCTGGTTCAAGGCCCCCGAGAGCACCCCAGCACTACCAGGTTATACCTCATACCATGCTTTTCGGCCCCAAAACTTGGACCGACCCACAAAAGGAGGGGGAGTATCAATATTCATCAAAGATACCCACACCTCCAGGTTGGTGGCACAGCACGAAGCATCAGAGACTATCCATGTGCAACTAACAGTGGGTAAAACTGCATTCCAGTTTATAGCTTGCTACAGACCACCCTCCCTAACCCAGGAACCCCACTCAGCCTTCATAAGAACACTGGAAAATATGAAGGTCTCTCCAAACACCATTATATTGGGTGACTTCAACTCCCCAAACAGACTGGGGGCATTACTCTAGCTCCAACACCCTAGCCCAAAGGTTCCTAGAATTTATAAACTCAAATGCTATGGAATAACTTGTTACCACTCCCACAAGAGGGGAAAACATATTGGACCTGATCATCACTAACATGGGGACTCTATGCTCCAGACCAGAAGTGTATCCCTCACTGGTAAGATCAGACCATAAACTGATCTCACTGGATGTTCACATCCCGACACCACCCCCTGCCCAGAAAACCACAGTGAAAAACTTCTCTAAAGCAAATTTCACACTCCTCAAAACTGAGGTGGAATCCTTCAAAGCCCCCGGGCCTGTGGAAAATACGGCCCAGACCGCAGAATCCTTTATAAATGCATTCTATGAACACCTTCAGGAATGCATGGATCATGCGATCCCAAATAAAACCAAGACCCAATCCTCCAAAGGCAGACGTCCTGTCTGGTGGACCCCAGCCATAAACAAGCTATACAATAGAAGGAGGAAGCTACTAAATGATAGAGCAAAATTCCAAAAAGGGAAGGCATCTCTGATCAGTATTAGCAAAAAACTATGGGCACTCATAAAATCATCTAAGGCCAGCTTCGAGAGAAAAATTGCACAGGACACTAAGGATAATCACAAGGCTTTCTTTAGTTATGTTAGGAACCTGGGTGGAAATTACCAGATATGCTCAGAATTGGTCCAAAATGACAAAAAATACACCAAACCCACAGACATTGCCAACATCCTAGCTGACAGGTTCAGCACAAACTTCTCCCCCCCCCCTCCCCACCAAAAGGGCAAATATCTATTCCAGCAGAGTGCTGCCCCCCTGACATCTCGGATGCTCAGGTAAGAGCCACCCTCTCCAAAGCAAAAAACACAGCATCAATGGGACCAGACGGTGTCCTGGGCTGCGTCCTAAATGAACTCCAAGAAGAGCTAAACCCAAACATAAAACTACTGTTCAGTCTCAGCCTTACTACAGGATATGTAACCAAAGAGTGGCGTACAGCAACTGTGGTCCCTCTCCACAAAGGTGGTGCCTCAACGGATCCTGGAAACTATCACCCCATAAGCCTGACTAGCTTGGTCTGCAAAGCTATGGAAAGGATAATCATGGACCTCATAAATAAAGATATTGGGGACCTACAGACACTGGATCCTACGCAGTTCGGCTTTGTTAAGGGCAGATCCTGCCTCTTAAACCTGGTTGATTTCTTTGAAACAGTCACCAAGGCCATTGACGAGGGGAAGGTGGTCCACACAGCCTACCTGGACCTCGCAAAAGCCTTCGATACAATACCCACTTGGGCATTATAGATAAGCTCACCAGCTTAAATATAAACCCCTATGTCACTAGATGGGTTGCAAACTGGCTCAAGGACAGAACCCACATGGTTAGAATTGCTGGAGCCATGTCAGACTCCAAACCAGTTACAAGTGGCATCCCACAAGGCTCAGTCCTGGGACCTCTCTTGTTCAGTATATATTTCTCGGAGGTACAGGCCAACACAGAAGGATTGTGGCTGACCAAGTTCGCAGATGACTGCAAACTGGGCGCCATAATCGAGACTCCAGCCGACACAAGCATCCTCCAAAAGGGCCTCATAGAAACAGACAACTGGTGCCAGAGCCATGGCCTCAAGCTAAATGCTAAAAAGTGTATAGTCATCCCCTTTGGCAAAAACAAAGTGCCCACAAATTACCACATAGGTGGTAATCCATTAAGTACAGAAGAAGTAATTAGGGACCTGGGGACCCAAGTTGATGGCAATCTCTCATTTGACAACCACGTGGCCAAAGTGGTTAGAAAAACATTTTATATAGCCCACCTAATCATGAAGGGATTCACATCTAGATCAGGGGAGGTCATCGTGCCTCTTTACTTATCCCTCATCAGGCCCATAATTGAGTACAATGCCCCTTTTGGGATGTACCTTACCAGACACCTGCAGCAACTGGAAAGACCCCAAAAGTACCTCACCAAGAGGATCAAAGGGCTCAAACAGATGCCATATGCTGCCCGGTTAAAGAAACTCCAGCTCTACTTAGTGGCATACCGCCTGTTCAGAGGCGATCTGTGCCTGACGTATAAAGCCATGTCCAACCCGGAATTAATGGACATGCTGCACCTCAGAAAATCCAAATCCTATCGAGCTACACGCTCGAGAGACTTGAACCTCAGCACTAAAACAAATAGGACATGCTGGAGGGACAGATTCATAACCCAGAGGCTCCCTTCACTCTGGAATAAAATCCCAGTCCAGGTTAGGCAGAGTCCCTCATTGAGACTCTTCAAGAGGAATCTTGATGAGTGGATGGGAGATCGTAGGTCTACCCCGGGTATGACTTCTGTGTCACTGTTAGACAGAGGCACAGTATACTAACCTCAAAAAAAGGGCATAGCAAAATTAATTTAAAATGGGTGGCGAAAGCCAAACACATTCTGGCTAGGCTTATAAATGCCCTAGGGCAGATAGCCTAGTATGAACCTATGAACCTATGTTTTAACATACTTTTGCTTGCATTTTTTCTGAGCACTGAAAATAGTGATCTACTTGTGAAAAATGTCTTGTTATGCATTGCTCAATACATTTGTATTAACATATTATGGAGTAATGCAATTTGTTTAGCATAGGTTTTTGAGATTCTTCTGAATTTTTCTTTTGTACTTCATACTATATCATGTCATTTAGTTATCCTTTGTTGCTAAAGAACTGCTTAATATGCCTTTCACACTTCAGCTCATCTCGGAACAAAATTAGTGAACTCAAATATTTGCACATACTACAAATTCAGTAATACTATTAATTTATAAAAGTTTGAGTTTGCAACTAATGTTATACAATCAGTTGATAAAATTGTTAGCAGAGATGTGCAATAGAAATTTTGTCACTGGAATATATTCTGCAATGGACATCTATATACCTCTCAACCTCTTGGAGCAAAAAGTATGGACAAAACCATAAAGAATGGGGGGAGGTGAAATACCCAAAAATAAGGAAAATTTTAAAATATTGCTGCTGTAAGCTTTTGATAGAACAGTTTTTTTTTCATTAGCATGAATTTAGAGTATGACATCTGATACTCAAATCATTTTCTGGTTTACGTTCTCAATTATTTGCTAATTATTTTCCAGAAAACCAAAAATTTATGAGGAATGGACTAAAAATGAGGCAAAAATCTGAACATTCTGTGAAAATCTGGATAGCTGAGAGTTATGGACATCTAGTTATGACAGTCTATAAATAAAAATATGAGAGGATTGCTCCCTAGCAATTATGGAATATTGCATCACCAAAGGTTTGCCTGTCTTTTAGAAGTTTCTTTGATAGAACTGCCGTCTGTATACGGTGAGTGTATAAGGAACGAGGAGCACTGTAAAGGCTCTCATGAGATTGTTGGAAACGCAAAGTATTGAACAAATGAGTGCCTTCATCGCCAGCTAAAATAATCTAACCAAAGTAATTGACAAGGTACATTTGTGATTACGAAAACTGACATAGAAACTTTTATATGGAGGGTTTTGCCCGCAATCCCCTCTAGGTTAAATATATTAACTCCATGGTTTCACAACTTCATAGAATGGTGGTAAACTTCTGAATTATGTAAAGGTCAATCTGCGGAAGATCGACCATTACGTAATTTGACCAACTGCATCACCGAATATTACCAAAATCTAAGCATGAGATATATGATTTGTCACTGCACATATTTAACACTCCTATTAGGGTACTGCAGCTAGATGAAGCAGGAGCAACTGGTCAGCTTTAAAAAAAAATTCAAAAAAGTGAGGTTTGTTGCATTAGAGAATGAAGGCATGTGATTGCTTCCAAATTCGACTCTTATTCATCAAATGAGGTTTCCACTAGGACTTCAGCAACAGAGGCATGCATAGTCCTTGCACTGTAGAAAGTAAATATCAGCAAGAGCAAATTAAGTGATTATTGAGAACATCAGAAGAGGGAAGGATAGGTGGAGAGGGAGATTTGGGAACTATTCTGATCCAGCCGGGAAACGAACTAGAACACATTTTGCAGACTTGAAGCTTGAGATGTTAGACGGAAGACCAATCTTTTGGAGAGTCACGCCCACTGGTAAAATTAAATGGTTGGAATATGAGTGAGGAGAATCAATTGAAACAACGGATTGCATAAGTTGTTGGCTTGAAGGCTGATTTGTGCTGCAAGAAAAGGGATGAAGTCATTGTATAAAACTGGGAATTTTTTTTGTGAGCAGGAATAGAGTGGTGAGACAAAACAAAAGAGGGCTAATTGGGCCCAGTGATGCAGTTATAAGACAAGTGGAAATAGTTTCATCTATTATACCCTACCTTCTAAAGAACATTTTTTTCCACAGGGTGTAAAAATATTTCTTAAAGCTGTGCAAGCCATGTGAGTAATGGAGTGGTCAGAAAGTAGAAGTCATCCTAGCAACCTCTCAACAACTGTCAGAATCTAAAACGGTCATGAAATCAAGGTCCTGATCTCTTTTCACTTTATCTAAGCTAGCTTAGCATGAGATGGTGATGTTGAAAGTCTGATGGTTCTGTTCAGTGCTAACGAGGAACAGACTGGTGTAGATATAAGTAAATACATAACAGTTCTTGCAGTCCCTAAAGTACTGCTAGGTTTTCCCTGTTTAGCATGGATTGCTTTTGTGAGCCCTGCTTAGGAAAATGAATGGTTAAACACAGCCTGTCTTCATATTAAGCACCTGTTTTCTTGTGTATTATTCAGGAAGACGGTATGTTTAAGAGTTTGCACATTTTGAATCCTATAAAATGGACAAATAGTAGAAGGGAGGAGGAAATATCTTAAAGGATGTTACTACTTGAAGGTGTGATACATCTTTCTGTTTGTATCTCTGCTTATAGCCTGAACCATGCTGCATCAACGGGCTTAATAAATGCTTTGGATGCTGATAAAAAGGTTCAACATTAAGGCAATTAATGTGGGAAATACAAGATACTTTGCTGGAATGTTGTGTAGTTTAATTGTATGTTTTGGTATGGGAGGTGAGTTGTTCTATAATGGGAAAAATTATATAGTTTATTTTTCTTTTCTATGCTGCATTAACAAAAAAAGTAGAGCTGAACAAAATGGAGAATGTAAATAGCTTGTATAGCTGGAAATCATTTATCACTGGCTCAATTTGAATTTAGATAAATGTACACTTTTTTGTCTGGTAAATACTCAAACTCTGATTAAAATTAGGTATTTATTTCACTTTACTGTCAGTTTTTGTAAAGGGCTACAGACCTAAAAAGGGAACTGGAAATCTAATGCAGAACTGCAGATAAGGATACTTTTGAATACATTTATCAGGTTTAGAAAATTGATTTGGGGTGTAAATTGACTTTATATCCAGTTACAGAGCAATATGTTTTTGCCTACATCAGGAATCCTGTGCCACACATTTGTCTCCAGCATAATCATATTTCTAAATCTGAAATTTTAAAATTGAGCAGATTTGATTATATTGTGTGTGTGTGTGTGTGTGTGTGTGTGTGTGTGTGTGTGTGTGTGTGTGTGTGTGTGTGTGTGTGGGGAGGTATCTGTTTTAAAAACACTCATAACTGGCTCATACTTTACAGTTTGAGCCCATAATGATTTCTGGTCATAACGCCCTACATCTAACATTACAAATAGTGAATAAATCACCTCTAAAACACTGGAAATGTAATACATCCATTGTCCTCAAAACAAAGGGAAATGTTTAGCCAACAGTGAGAGAAATGGGAGGAAGATATCTCTTGAAACTCCTTAGAATAGTAGGCCTTCAAATGCATACTTAGAGCTGCCCTGCAGAGTATACACTTGGAATCTGGGTGCCTATAATTTACATGATGCAAAATGTCAAATCATTAGTAGAAACAGAGTTGAATGCTAAGAAAAGAAGGGGTAACAGCAGAGGGAATACTGTTAATGGAGGTGTCATTTTCTAAATATGTTGAAAAAGAATTGGACTACAAATATTGCTTACTCAAGGAAAGAGACTTTGAAGTAACAGCTAGCAACTTCTTACTTACTTCATACATAAGGCTTAAGCTAACATGTTTGGTAGTATAGTGGTCACAGAAGGATCAACTTTTTTCAAACCCACGAGATAGGGATGGAGTTTAAAAGTTTTCACTAGGGTCTGTATTCAGTTATTGTACTTCTCTCTCTTCTGGCAATAACTAGGCTTCAACGAGGTTAGGTCTGCTAAGTGTAGAATTTGGGGAATCTAAGGGGTTAATGCTAGCAGTATTAGAGGAGAACAGGGGAGTTACTGTCATGGTGGCCCCCTGGGAAGTAGGATGCCAAGGCTTGATGACCTTCTATTGTAACATCATGATATATGATGAGTGGTTTCTAAAGATGTCCAGAGTTTTGAAAAAGTGTCAAAAACCAAAGGTCCGTCCTCCCTGACAACAACCCACAATGTCAATTATACTAAATTAGGGGAAAGCTTCTACTTTTCCAGAATTATATTATTCTGTATCTGTTTTAAATGATTATAAAATGTTCATGGGAATATTGTCAGGTTTCCACACAGTGGGACTAGACTAATAAATGCAGATTATTGTGTATTCATTCCAGTTTGTCAAATGCTGTACAGTATTTTTATGACACTTGATTCTAAATGAAGGTATGAGGCTCCAACATCCACTTATAGCAATACGATTGGATGCTGACAAATTGATATGATGTAGTGGTGTTTCATGCTAAAACCTTCCCTGCTGGATTTAACTACTGTGGTGTCCTAGATCAGTGTATGTCTCTAAATGTACTCTACCTACCAGCTACTTAGAGTTATACTGCAACAGTGTGCTGATTCCTGTTCTCTGTACCTATCTGCAAGCTGCCTCTCAGTTAAACAGGATAATTTAAAAGTTTATCTTCTGGTGTCTTACAAGCTCCCTGTGTAGGTTTACATTTAAATATCTTTGTATACTACCATTTTGAGACTTGCACTCTAGGACCTGCACCCCCCCCCTTGCATTTCCTTGCAGGACTGTAAATTTTTATTTCTACTTGGGTAATCTTGGGTTTCTGCTGACTTACGTCCATTAACATTACCCTGCCAAGAACAGTGTACGTGTTCAACTTTCCTTATATGTAGGGTAGCACACATTCAATCAGACAAACCCTGTCCCCACCTGAAATGCTCTTTAGCCAACCCCACCATTACGCCCACTGCCTAATAATTTCCTTTACAGTCATTCCCAGTGGAAATGTTTGAATTTGGCTACAGAAATCAAGTATAGCCCAAATAGACTATCTTTACCACATACCCAGCAATCCTTGCCAAAGGTTTTAGCTCACTCTAGGACCTGTAAACCCCCCTGCATTTTCCTTGCAGGACTTTAAATCTTTATTTGTACTTGGGTAATCTTGGGTTTCTGTTGACTCACTCCCATTAACAGTGTTGTGTGCCCTGAAGTGAGTTACTTCCCTCCCTCATTTGGCTCTCCTTAGCATTTCATTGGCTCACACTTTGTCATTCTTTGCCTGCCCACTGACAGCAGATCGGAAGTTTTTCTTACCCTACTTGCATAGCTTGGAGCCATCTTTAAATCAAAAACCTTCCCTGCTGGATTTAACTACTGTGGTGTCCTAGATGAGTGTATGTCTCCAAATGTAAGTAGATTGGCTTCTATTGCACAGGGTATAAGTTAAAAATACTAGTGACTGATGCGTACTGATTTTGGATGCTGCCATTGGGAAATTTAGGCTCTCTTGTTTGTAAACGCACAGACACCTTTCTAGTCCTCTATTTTCCCCTTCCATATCTACACAACACAGACAGCTTTCTAGCCCCTGTTCTATTCCAACCTACCACCGGCATTAGCCTAGCTGATTGTTTTTCGCTAACTGCTTCAGTATCTGTTCCTACCTGCTCCGTTTCCCTGCGGGCTCACTCCGGTCCCCTCCCTACCCCCAATTCCCACCCACCCCCAGGGATCCTACCCTTATACTTACTAACCACACCTCTTCCTCTTCCCATTACTCCCTAACCACACCTTTTCCTCTTCCCATTACTCTCTAACCACACCTCTTCCTCTTCCCATTACTCTCTAACCAGACCTCTTCCTCTTCCCATTACTCTCTAACCACACCTATTCATCTTACCATTACTCTCATTACATACCTCTTGCTCTTACCATTACTCTTCAAACACATTCTTCCTCCTACCTTTACTTTCTAAACACTTTCCAGTTACCCAACTGCACTAATATTAACCTCTCACCATTCTCCTTTTATCACACCACACCCTAATCCTTTCTTTCATCTCCACCCAGTGAATTTATTTTTCTACCTACAAACAATCTATATTTATTCATACAATGTATAAACAACCCATCCCATCTTATGTCCCACTCTTATTCACACTCTCGCTACTACCTCCTTTAATCCTCACCCATCTTTTCACCTCCTTTGAAAACCCACTAGGCCCATACCTAAACTACCACAAGAAAGAAACCAACTCTCCAAACTCTCCTCTCCTTTTTATTCATGATAATATAACATCCTCATCTAACTACATACTTCCTGAATACCATAGAACACTACACATAAAATACAAAAATCAGAACCCCAGGAAAGGCCTACCTCTATACAGCAGATTCCCCAACCCATGCTATCTAAGTGTACTACTCTCTTTAAAGGATGGTGACATCCACCCTAACCCAGGCCCACCAGCAACTCCTATCTCTCTCCTCAACCACAAAGAATCACCTACTCATGCCCTGTCTAAACCATTGAGCTCCCTTTTAATTGCTCATCTTAATATACGTAGCATAAACAATAAAGTAACTCAACTCCAAGCTCTAACTGAAATCTACTCTTTTGATATTCTCTGCTTAACAGAAACTTGGTTAAAACCTGTAACCAAAGACAATGAAATCATCCCACCTGGATATACTATCCTGAGACTAGACCGACTATCCAAGAAAGGTGGTGGGGTTGCTATCCTATATAAATCTAGCTTACAATTAACCACTCACAACTGTAAACCACCTATAGACTCAAATGCAGAAATTCTTATCTCCAAACTTCACCTTAACAATTCCAAATCCATCTATATTATCTGTATATATCTACCACCTGGTAACAACACTGCCACCATGGAAAACATACTTTGCTGGCTTTCCCAATACCTGCCCCAAGAAACCATAATCGTAGGCAACACAAACATTGACTGGAGCTGCTAACTTATATGGGTATTCCCAAACCATTACCTCCCCCACCAGAATAAATAAATCTAACAAGAAATCAAGCTTATTAGACTGGATTCTCATAAACCATCATCCTCACATTTATGATTCAGGAACCCTCCCTGATGATTTAAGTGACCACTTTCTTACCTATATCATCAGATATAAAATCAACTCTCCCATTACAATATCTGTCAAAAACATCAGATCTAAAACGTACTTTAACCCTGAACTATTCCAAATGGAACTAAAAGCTTGCAACTGGTCTCTCTTACAAAACCTCCCTTTAGATGAAGCCGTTAGTTACTTTAACTCCAACTTCCTTGCCATTCTCAACCACCATACTCCAACCAGATTAATTAGAATTAAAACCAAATCTGCTCCATGGCTTTCAAAAGAAACCAAACATGAAATAAATCTTAGAAACAAACTTTGGGCAAAATGGAGGAAGACTAAAAACCATATAGACCAACTAACATTTAGACAGCTAAGAAATGAAACCAAGAAAGCTATAATATCTGATAAAAGAAACCACTACCTACAATCCCAACAAGCTAATCAAAACAACCCATAAAAATTTTGGGCTAGCATTAACCAACTACTCAGTCCACTACTCCAAATCCTCAAAATACTGACCACAAAAATCTATTGAATGTTGCTAATGCTTTCAATACCTTTTTTACTAATGCTATACAAACACTAGCTAGTCAACTATCACCTAATAACTTCACCTTCCTATAAATCAACCTTACCCCCACTTTTCATATTCAACCTTTCCCAACAGCAAATATTCTAACCCTTCTACAGAAACTAAAACCATGCTCACCCTCAGCAGACCAACTACCTGCTGAATTCCTACAACAATCAGCCAAAGCTATTGCTTATCCCATTTCTATTCTGATCAATAGAACTATTACGGAAAGTCATATCCCCAGTTTATGGAAAATCTCCCATATTATCCCCTTCCATAAAGGTGGACACTCCACTGAACTCTCCAACTACCGCCCCATTGCCCTTCTCTCTCCTTTGGCAAAGATCATGGAGAAATGCATTCACAGACAATTACTTGACCATCTAACCCAAAATAATTTACTTTCCAACTGTCAACATGGATTCAGACCTTTACATAGCACTAGTATTGTCCTTCGTTCCTTCACAGATTGCATCAACAAAAACTGCAATCTTAACAAGCTTTCTTCAGCAGTATTTATTGACCTGTCTAAAGCTTTTGACATGGTAAATCACCAAATTCTCATCAAAATACTGAAATCCCTGTCACTAGATACATCTTCTATAAAGTGTTTCTAGTCCTACCTTGATAAAAGCCAACAGGCCGTACTATGGCACAAGTCTCTCTCCACTCACCTGCTTGTCAAACATGGTGTCCCTCAAGGGTCCATCCTAGGACCTCTACTTTTTTCCATATGTATTAATGACCTTCACCTTGCCATCCCCCAAGCCACATGCATACAATATGCAGATGACTCCACACTGATATGCTCAGCCACCTCCTCTTCTGAACTTCAATCTCTTACCCAACAAGTATTTAACACAGTTGAGCAATGGTTCACACATAGATGCCTTCTCCTAAACCCCAATAAGACTAAACTCCTCCTCTTCTCTCCCACCAATAAATCATCTTCTCTTGATTTCTCAGTTATCTCTACCAATACAACTATTCTATCCCCTGATCCAACCACCAAACTATTGGGTATCACCATTGACAACAATCTGAACTTTGATATCCATATTAACAATACTAGAAAAACTGTCAACAAAAAACTTGGCTCACTCTATAGGGTAAAATCCTTCCTCTTACCTTCAGCTAAAACCACTATAGCACACACTCATCTAATCTCTACTCTTCTTTATGCCTCACCCATTTTTACTAATCTATCTAAAAATAATCTTAGCAAATTGGAAATGTCTTACAATAACATTGCCAGATTTGCTACAGGCAACCCATTTAGAACCCACTATTGCATTAATTTAAAGCAGCTGGGATGGCTTGAACTACAAAATCTGAATAAATTCCATCAACTATCTATAGCCCACAACACTTTTTACAAACCTTCCAAAACTCCTATTCTATCCACACTCATCACTCCCTATAAAAATCTGAAATCCTTAAGGTCTTCTCAGAGACTTCCAGTACATACCACTAAACCAAGCAACAAGGCTGGTGACTCCCTCTTTTCTAATTTTGTTGGAAAAGCCTGGAATCTCCTCCCCAGTGAACTCTCCTCACTTCCCTCAGTATCATGCTTTAAAAACAAATTGAAAGTGTTCCTCAGAACACCGTAGTTATGCCCCTGTACTAAGCCCGACTAGTTATGTATCTCTCAATACTTTGCTCTTCCTACCCCTTCTACTCATTAACTGTAATTTCTTCCTTATTAACCATAATACTATCTCCCTCTAGAACATCTTGATTGTACTAGCATGCTATATGTTATGCCTGTATTCTGCACTGCTGAATTTACTGTGATAACCTGTAATATGCATTGTAAATATGATTTTTTTTTATTTAATGTTTCCTTATTTGTTATCTTGTTAATTTCATTGTTCTATCTTGGAGCTGATCTCCCCAGGCATCTACTGAAAATGGACTTGTATCCAGTTAGACTAGCCCGGTCAACAAATGTAAAATAAATAATAAATAAATGTTTAGGAAGACCTTGAAAAGTGAGAAAAATCACTCAGAAATCCAGAAGAGTGTTTAAACATATTTATAAAAACTCTTCTGCTGAAGTGAAAGTGAAATGTTGAGCTATCTATGGAGGTCTCCCTCCAGTGACGCATCAGGCAGGGGTGCCCCCCCCAACTTAAATGAGCAGCTCTTGGGAGTCTTTCTACAAATGTCCACTTTAAAGGGTCAGTGGTGCTCTGCTAAAATGGAATTTGCACTACCCATCATTTGGTGTACCTGAACGATCCCCAGGAGGTCAACCAAGTAGTTTAAGCACTTATTAAAATCTGATCTTAGCACAACAATAAATTATGATCTAACAATAAATTTTCATCCCTCTGAGGTTCTGAGGTACTATGGACAGTGCAGGCCTGTGGGAGCCAAATTATTTTCCTCACTTCAGGCTAAAGTATCAGTTTCTATAGTGTCAAGGAATTTTCAGCAAATGAAAAGAAATTGGACTTGGGACAGAGAATATCCACACTTCAAATGTTTATCTTAACAAAGGTTATGTATGCATTTCAAACTCTTAAATTCAGGTCATAATTTCTTTCTCTTTTGGGAGAAAATAGTCCAATTGTTTTTTTGTTTTTTTTTTGACAAAATGGTCAATCAAATTTGTGTGGAATATGATTGCTTTTCCAAAGAACTGAGGCGTTTGTCTGTAGATTTGTTAGTTATTAGATGACTGTGCAGATGAGAGAGTTTGGTGTGTGGATTAAGTGAAAATGGATTTATCTTTTAACACTAGGTAGTAGTTTCGGCTGATTATTGACTCTTTAAGGCTAACCCTGAAGGCCTACATTGATCCTTGAAACAATTGGGACTGGGCCAATGGAAGGATATGCTGGCACCTGTAAATGTTTGAAATAAGAGCCATTGTAACAGTGCTACTTTCTGTAGTCTCTAACACCATAGAGGTTAAGGTACTGAAATCAGCTTAGGAATATTATGTGATTTCCCAACAGCAGTTTCAGAACTCACTAGATTTTTACAGAGAGACCATCAGATGTGCAAAGATATTGCTAATGAGTCAACAAAGATAATAGATGGCCTTTAATGTGGTTGGAAATGAAGTAGTCAAATGTATTTTGATCAGTTAGGGTAGAGCACTGAAACTTCAAAGGTAGTTCTCAAAATTTACACCTTGAACCAGGCAACAAAACACCACACACAACTCTAAATTAAAGAGGAGTGGTGAACGGTAATGAAACCCCTCATATCTCCGAAGGCTGGACATAGCTTGTAGAGCTCCTTGATGTGGGTCTCCATCTAGACAATTGTGCATATTTTGAAGGAAGTACTTCACAAGTATTTATACACTCACTGAAGATTATACAAAATTTTCTAATGCTCAAAGAAGAGGCTGCAGGTGAGATGTAGGAGAAATATTCAGTGCCTTGCCAATATTCCATCTATGCCGATGCAGTGACCTCAATAGGGAGATCTTGGGACCCCAGCTTATAAACTCCCAGCTTGCAATTGTTACAGATTTCCCTCAGTCCCCAGATGATCATGCACAGTTTCTGGTAGCTATAGCCCCCCCACACACACAGAAAAAAAAAGCTCTCTTACACCTCTGTTGGACAGTTTGCTCTTGCATTAGTTAAATAAGCTATACCTGGAACATATTATTCTTGAGCCCACTAAAGACTAAGGAATTCCTGAGATGATCTTGACTAATGTGGTCTCTGTGTGCTCCATCCTATTAATATGTCCTTCACCAGTTAATTTGGACAACCAGTTTGTGACATCTCCAAACTTCCATTCCCCTGCAATTAATAAATCCCTTTTTAAAGACTACAAAAAGGTGAACTTTATGCAGTTATATGTTGAAATCTCTAAATATAAACGTATTATCACAGTTCAACATGAATCTGCAACCATATTAGGATTTTTATGCCCAATTAATCAAATGTATTGATCACAAAGTCTCCATTAGAGCCAGGCGTAATGGGGAAACTTAATCATAAACTCCCCTGGTGGTCATTTTATTTAAACAGGTAACTATTTGACATGTTGTTGGGACCAGCTAGAGCAAGTCCCAAAACAGAAACTGACTGGCTGAAAAAAATTGGCTTTTTCTGGAATAACTCCCCTTTAATACAAGGTATAGTGATCTCAGAGTTGGTATATATATATAAGTTTGGGGGGGGGGGCATGTGCAGGGGCTCGATCCCCTGCAAAAAAGTTTAAGAAGTTTAAAGGAGAAAAATCTTCTATAATTTTGGTCTTTTTTTTTTTCCAGTGTGTCAGCACTCTGCATTTCAATTGCTGACATCTCAATAGGGTGCATTTAAACTTTATAACAAGACAAAAACAAATTCTTAAAACATTTATAAAGACTAGAACTTATAGGTCTTAGAATACCATTAAAATATCTCCAATAAACTGAAAAGCAAGTTCTAAAGACCAAAAAAACAAGCTTGATAGAAGTTTAACATCTATGTCAAAAGACAACTATAAGTTCTCCTTTACATGAGAAGACTTCCACAATGGAATGCCGTAGTCCATTTCTACTGACATCACAAATATTCTCAACAAAAAGTCTGCAGCTAATTTCTACCCGTGAACTCCAAACTTTCAAACCACTTATCCTAGAATCTCCTACACCCCTTTCAGTCATGAGGTAACATGTTCTTAAGGTGCTGTCAAAGACTAAAACTACTTCCTCTTTAGGTCCTGATAACATATTGGGTTGCTTAATACACAGTGGAAAACATGCCCTCACTGAACTTCTCCTTACACTGTTCCACTGAAGTTTGGCTGTAGGATATATTCCTGAATCCTAGTGCACAGCAGTGGTGATGGCCCTCCACAAGGTTGGGCCCACCACAGACCCTGGAATTTACAGGCCTATCAGTCTTACAAGCCTAATGTAAACATGTGGAGTGTATCATAATCAATATAATTTAAGACAGCAATTTCATTAGGCTTGGTCCACAACAATTTGGCTTCATAAAAGGTAGATCATGGCTACTAAATATAGTAAGCTTCTGTGAAAATGTCAATCAAGTGATCGATATTGACCATGCTGTACACACTGCTTATTTTGATCTGGCCAAGGCATTCGACATCTTAAGGCATGACAATTAAGAAGCAATTAGTCTTAGACATTGATCCATATTTGGTAACATGGATAGTCGGTGCTTAAACTAAAACCATGTTCACCTTCTACGGAGAACCTACCTCCCCTCTTTCTCATCTCCACCTCCATAGCTTGCCCTGTCTCAATACTAGTTAACAGATTAATCTAAGAATCTAGTGTCCTTGACATCTGGAAATCATTCAACACCATTCCTCTACATAAAGAAGGAAACTCCACTGACCCTTCCAATTTCAGACCCATAGCCATTGTCTCCCCACTCTCAAAAATCCTTGAAAAATGAATAAATACACATTGTCTCAAATTTGTAATCCAAGAAAACCTCCTGACTTCTACCCAACATGGGTTTTGGCCAAACCACAGCACTGCCAAGCACCCTTCTATCCTTCACTCATGCAGTTGCAGAGGCTAGAGACAACAACCAACTGGTATCCCGTCTATTCCTTGACCTGTCAAAAGCCTTCAATACTGTATGTCACTCTAAGCTATTTTCAAAACCTCTGATCTCTACCTCTCCACCTCTACTATTCACTGGTTCTCCAGCTACCTAAACAATAAGCTTTAGTCTGTCAGATGTCATACTTCTTGCTCCCCGCTTCTTCCCTATCCAAACAGGTGTTTCCCAGGCCTCAATTCTAGGGCCGCTTCTTTTCAACATGTCTACTAACAACCACCACTCTTCCTGCTGGAACACCTCTTTTATACATTATTCTGATGACTCTGCTGTCATCTCCTCAGACAACATCACTCATCTGCACTCATACTCAAAACTCTTTCCTTACTGTTGAAAGATGGCTTACAGATAACCAACTCATCTTAACCCCCCCCCCAAAAAAAAAAGCCTTCTTTTCCTCCCTAAATCACTCTCCCATCACAAACCACCTTCAACATCTCATCACTCGACAATAGCATCATCAAAGCCGAATCTCCCACTAAGCTGTTTAGTACCATAATTGATGATCGACCAAAATTTGACCTTCATATTCAACAATGCATTAAAAAGACACACCCAAAATTGGGACTACTTTTATAGGAACAAATAATTTCTTACATTCGACTACTCCAAACTCTCATTTGTTCAGGCATTCCTCCTCCTCTGCCTTCTCTATGCTACTCCAATACTCATAAACTTACAAACCACTTTAATCACAAAGTTAGAACAAACATAAAATAAAATAGCTAGATTTTTCTCCAACCAACCCTGCAACTTTCACCACTGCCTTGCTCTAAAGAAACTTCAATGGCTTGAATTTCCCCAACAAATGCTTCTATCACAATTGCACATCACACACTCCATACTTAATAAAACTACTGCCTGCCTTTCCCTATCATCTCTAGTATCCTACTATACCCCTAATCGCTCACTCCCCAGCTCAGACCAACATCTCCTTGAAATTTGTAATCCTACCAAAAGCAATGGCAAACAGTTATATTATTACACAGTCTCCCAATCCTGGAACAGGCTCCCATCTTACATAAGATAAATCAAACACACTAATAGTCTTAAAAAAGAGCTAAACATTTCTGTACAGCTCATGGTCCTGGCCCTGCCAGGATCCTACATAACCCCACCCCTGGCTTTCTTTTCCTTTCTTAATTTTACTGCTCAAATTGCTCATAAATCTAATCCACTCTAACTGATGACAGAATCAAATTGTAGATAATCTGTAGTTCGCATTTTAACTACAGGTCATATTAATATCTTTACTCTTATGTTTACATAACTTCCTTCCTTCATCTGTATAGTAATTTATATCTTTAAATAAATGAAATTTTCACTTGTATGTAACTTTTTGCTCTTGACTATTCAAGGTTTCTTGTTAATTTAATTTCTGATCTGCATTGCTTTATATGACCATTCATTTATTATTTTGTTATTAAACTCAAGTTATATTTTTGTATTACTTGTCAAACTCAAATCTATGTTTTTGTATCATTTGTATTGTACTGTATTGGAACTTTTCTCCTCAGGTGTCCACTGAAAATGGGCTCCTGGCTCAGTTGAACTAACCCAGTTAGGAAATGTCAAATAGTCAACTGGTTGGAAGACAGCGCACCATACTGTACTTGTAGAGGGAGCATTTTCTATGAGGGAGAAAATAACAAGTGATGGTCTTCAGGGATTTGTGCTTTGTTCTCTTCTGTTTTTTTTGTGCTTTGTTCTCTTCTGTTTTTTTTGTGCTTTGTTCTCTTCTGTTTTTTTTGTGCTTTGCTCTCTTCTGTTTTTTTTTGTGCTTTGTTCTCTTTTGTTTCTTTTTCTGTCACTTGTTTCTCTGATTAAAAAACAGGACCTCTTGTTAACCATGTTAGTTAGGTGGCAGTACACTAAACATCGAAAGTGTGATGAGAGACTTAAGGACACAGGTGGACAGTGGTCTCACCTTCGATAACCACATCGCTACAACCGTCCGGAAATCCTATGTGGCACACCTCATCACTAAGGGCTTTTCATCCAGAAAAAAGTAGGTCATTGTCCCACTGTACTCATCCCTCATTAGACCCACTATAGAGTACAACGCCCCATTTGGTATGTACCTCACTAGACATCTGCAACAACTGAAAAGGCCGCAGAAATACCTCACTGAAAGAATCACAGGCCTAAAGAAGATGCCCTATGCTGACCGTCTAAAAAAAACTCCAGTTATACTCTGTGGCATATCGTCTACTCAGAGGCAATCTCTGCTTAACATACAAGGCCATGTAAAACCCTGAGCTATTGGACATGCTCCACTTAAAGAAATCCCAATCCCTCAGAGCCACATGCTCCAGGGATCTAAACCTTGTCATCACAATGAACAAAACATGCTGGAGGGATAGGTTCCTGACCCAGAGGCTCCCCAGACTCTGGAATAGACTGCCAATACATGTCAAGCAGAGCGCCTTTTTGGCCCTCTTCAAAAGGAACCTTGACAATTGGATGGGAGATAGGAAATTCACCCCGGGGATCACGTCAGTCACCCCGGGGATCACGTCAGTCACTCTGCTAGACAGGGGTCCAGGGAAGTAAATATTGTGGGAAGAAATATCCAGGGAATTGGTATGGCTAGGCTTGTTTAGGCCCTAGGGCCGATAGCCTAGCACCAACCTATGAAACTATCATTGCAAACTAAGTTTGTCAAATCTCATGAAGCTGTATATACCCTTCAGAATGAGATTGCTATAGTAAACACTTGATATGTGGATAAAGAGCTGAAATTTGAATGCAACAATTTACTAGCTTACAGCTTTGACAACAACCTATTGCAAGACAAAAACATAGTTAAATCCTGGGCACCTGGTTAGATGGATCCTTTTCCTCTGATCACCATATAGCAATTATTAGTAGAAACCACCCTGTTGCACTACCAGAGGTAACGTAGACAAAACAAAAAATGCGAAGAAATTCTCCGTTGACCACCATGACTAAATTACTTGAAATGTTATAAAATCTGATGAAGGCTTATCTAAGCTGAAAGCACTTATTGTTTTGAACTGTGCTTTGCAGAATTTTTGTTTTGATTTTTAAATTAAAGTTTGGTTTTAAAATTTTTTATAGCATTTCAAATAATTTAGTCATGGTGGTCAACAGAGAATTTCTTCACATATAGCAATTATAGTCAGGAAATCCTCTCATATATGACAACCAATTGCAAAAGGTATTTCTGTCCAGATCCAAGGAAACAATTGCTGCCCCCCCCCCCACACACACACACCATACTCAGCTGTAGTTAGATCTGTTATAAAATGTAAACACTCCAGGTTGGCATGTACATTGCTAAATACATCAAAACTCCCAAACCACTGCAGAGGTACTTCCCAAACAAATATGTTTGTTCTTAGAACCTTGGTTGTTACGATGTACTCCATGTACTATAGAATCCTGAGGGTGACTTGTGCCTTGTGTGCTAGGCCATTAGAGATTTTGACATCCTCGACCTCCTTTTTCTCAGATGTTAATGCAGCTAACACTGGATATTAACCATCATCAGCAAATAAGTAAAACACACAGAAGGGATATGTTTGTCATCCAATGTCTTCCACTGCTGTGGAACAAAACTCCTTAGCAGGTTAAGCAATGCAACTTGCTATATTCATTCAAACAACACCTGGACGAGTGGATGGCCATCCTTAATTTCACATTGGGGCTCACTGGTCTCATCTTTGTTGAGATGTAAAGTCTGAGGATGAATATTTGCCAAAGTTGAACACTGTCTGCAAAGACCTGTGATTCTGGGTCCATATGTATTGTATCTGTCCTAAATTAAGCATTTTAAAAGGCAGTTTCAAGAATTAGCTCTTTGGCCTTGGAGGGTGCATCTGTCACCTATTTTTATATTTTGGAATTGCCTGTTCAGGACTGCGACCAAAAGATGAATAAGCTTTGTTTTACTTATTTTTATTCAAAAATGTCAGGTAAAATGAGTTTGAAAACCTCAGACCTAAATGCACCATCTTAAAAGATTTATAGAAATACAAATCATTGCAAATAGCAAGGAGGAGGAAGCCAGGAGGTTTAACTGAGGGTTGGAGACCGAATTTAATTGGCAAATGGCTACTGTGGAATCAGGTGATGTGCATCAAGTGTATAATTATGTTCAATAGTAAAAGTTAATCTTGGGAAGTGTTCAAAGGATTATTAAAAGATGAACCTGGGTGGTAATTGAAATCGGGGGTGCATAATTTCAATTAATTTAACTTTTGTTATTGCTCTGCCCCTTATATCTCTGTAAAGCATATTGTTATATGTTTGCTGTGTTTTGCTCACAGTTGGTAGTGTTTATATTTTGTGTTGTAATTCTTAAAACTAAAAGTATTTAAAAAAGCCATACACCAGATGAAATAAATGCATCTTCATGGACCACACAAAATGCCCCAGAGAAGGCCATTCCCTAATGGTGCATTAGTACGCATACCAATGGCATGGTGCCTGTAGGAATGATTTATGGAAAGCTTTCAGGTGTAGCTAGTAACCGCTAAGACTTCAAGAAAAGGGGAGAGGAGAATCCGTAGCTGATACGGGATCTGACCTCTGCTTATGTTAAGCATTATGCAAGGTTAAAGGTCAACACCAAGAATGTTTGTTATCCTTTGTTAGTATTTATTTTTTATTTACATTTGTTGACCGGGAGAGTCTGACTGGACACATGTCCGTTTTCAGCAAGGCCCGTGGAGAAAAGCTCCACATTAAGTATTATTTCATTATACAGTTAAAAAACATAGCATTTAAATATAGACATTAGTCCAGTTAAGGACGCAAGACGAGAAGAAAACAGATGTAAAATAGCTGTAGAACATAGTACAATTTTAAAATATGGTGACCTATACTAAACATGGTTACAAATGTAGTTGATATTCATCAGTGAACAATTGATACAATCATTTTTTGAGGTACATAACAGCCATTAGCAGTTGTTGCTACAAGAAGTTAGTATTATGTGGTAGGTAGCTGGGAACATGAGTAGCCAAGCTTGCTAAGAGTAGGTTGTTGATAGGGGGCTGAGACAGGTAGTGGGTGGTGGGAGTGGATGGTATTAGAGGGGGGGGGGTTGCAAGGGCATATGTGGCAAGTTTTGAAGTGTGATTTTTAGTAAGGATTTAAAGTGGGTGCAAGAAGTTACAGAGGTAATTGAGGATGGGAGGGAGTTCCAGAGTTTTTAGCTATAGTGCAGGAGAATAATGCTTCTCCAGCAGAGTTAATGGCTCTTGTGACCTGTAGGAGGTTTTTGTGGCTGGATCTTAGGGGTCTCGTGGTTATGTAGGGTTGGAGTAGATTCTGGAGGGATGGGACTTTTAGTGGTTGGTTTATTAGTTTCTGGGCGAGTGTGAGTTGGTACCATTGAAGGAGGTGGGGGAGCTCTAGCCAGCCCAGTTCTGCTAGTGAGAGACAGTGATGAATATGGTAGGAAGCCCCTGTGGCGAATTTGGCGATTTTGTTGCAACAGGTTTTGAGCTTAGTTTATTCATTGTCTAAGGTTAATAAATATTGGAGAGGCGTAGAGTAGGGTAGAGAGAAGATGAGAATTTGCTACCAAAATTTTGGCTGCTTTGGTACATAGTTGCTGATTTCTATATAATGCTCCTAGTTTTTTGTGCACTTTTTTAATGGTCATGGAAATGTGAATGTCAAAGTTCAGTTTGTCTATTTCTTCTCCTAGTAATTTGGTGTGTTCTGTAGGATGGATGGTGTTGTCTTTTGGTGTGATAAAGTAAGATCTGTCTAGGGTAGGTTTGGTGGGTTGGAAGATTAGTAATTTTGTTTTGTTTGGGTTGAGTATTAGTTGGGCATCGGATAACCAAGTTTCAATAGAAGAAAATGCTTCCTGTGTGACTTTTTGCAGTTCTGGTAGGGAGTGGGCTGTGCAGATGATGGTTGAGCCATCTGCGTATTGTATGAGTGTGCCATGTGTTGTGGCTGAGGCTAGATTATTGATGAAAATAGAGAAGAGTAGGGGTCCCAGGATGGACCCTTGGGGAACTCCTATGGAGACTGGTAGTTGGGGGGGATAGGTTGTCCTGCCAATCAACTGCTTGTTGGCGGTCAGATAGGTAACACTGAAACCAGTTGATGACTGGTTGAGAGAAGGATAGGTTATTGAGAAGAGAGATGAGTTGTTTGTGTGGGACCATGTCAAAAACTTTAGAGAGGTCTAGGAAGGTAGCTGAAGAGAGAGAACCTGCATTTTTATTTTGTAGGATAGTGTTAGAGAAAGAGAGTAAGGCAGTGGTGGTGCTATGGTCAGAAACCATGTTGTGTGTTTGAAAGGAGGTTGTTAGCAAGGAGGAGATCTAAGACTTGAGAATGAATGCATATCTCTAGTATTTTGGAGAGTGGCGAGAGAATAGCTATGGGGTGGTAATTGGTTAGATCTGTGGAGGGGTCTCCTTTGTGTAGGGGAATTGTGTGAGACTTTCCATAGTGTAGGAACACAACTTTCTGACAGAGATCTGTTAATCAAGAGTGATACGGGGTAGGCTAGAACGTCAGCTGCAAGCTGAATGTATTCACCTGGGAGGTTGTCTGCTGCTAATCTGGTGATTTTAAGTTTAGTTAGTAGTTGTTTTATTTTGGAGGTAGGAACAGGAGAGAAAGAGACGCTAGTTGGGAGATTGTTAGTTCTAGTTGATTGTAGGTTTATGGGGGGGTTGTGTTGTCTAGCTAGTGATAGTACAGTTTGTGTGAAGTGATTGTTGAAAGAGGTAGCAATATTTTCGGAGGAGTGAGTTAAGTTAGGAGTGGGTGTACTTACTTTACCTGGGTGGAGGATGGAGTTTATTGAGGACCAGAATTGTTTGGGGTTATGTTGGGAGGAGGTAAGGGCAGACTGGTAGTATTGGATTTTGTCCTGTTTTATAATCTTTTTGGTTCTATTGCGTAGTTCTAGGAAGTTTTGCCTACTAGAGGGGGTTTTGGTTTTGCGCCAGTTGTCCCACGCTTTATCGCTGTTTTTCATTTCAGACCGTGTTTTTTGTAGCCATGGGGGATTGTTGGGCTCTAGTTCGGGAATGTCTTATGGGGGCATGGTAATTAAGGATGCTTAGGAATGTTTTATTAAAGTAGTCAACTGCATCATCTAGTTTGAGGTATTTTAGAGGTTGCCAGTTACAGTCTTTTAGGGATGAGCTGAATGAGAGAGGGTTGAAGTTAGTTTGCGTATTTGACTGTAGATGATGGGCTTTGCTTTATAAAGGTGTTTTCTTAGTAAGAAGGTTGGGGAGTGATCACTGAGGCTGTCAGATAAGCAGCCTGCTATATATGACTGGGGCTCTTATTGACTAGTATCCAATCAAGGGTAGTGTGTTTGTTGGAGTTATTTATCCTAGTAGGTGACTGGACTAGTTGGGTGAAGCCATGATGATTTACATGATGGGTTGGGTGGTTGCTAGAGCAGGATTGCCAGTCAGTGTTGAAGTCTCCTAGAATTAAAGTTTATTGGGGTAGGTGGTGGGTAGTCCAGCTGAGGAGGTTTTCAAGTGGAGGGATGTTGTGGCCAGGTGGGAAGTGGCAACCTATTATGTTTAGGGTTTTATTTTGGTTTATTTTAAGGTTGGTATATATTATTTCTTCCTTACCTATTTGGTGAGCTGCTAACTTTAAGATCTGTATGTCTAGATGCTGCTTAAATGTTATAGCTATACCACCTCCTTTTTTGTTTAGTTGGTCTACTCTTAGTATATTGTAACTAGTAGGGAGGATTTGCTCATTAGTAATCTGTGGTTTTAACCATGTTTCTGTAAGGATCACTACATCAGGGGAATAGAAGTCTATGGTGGCATGGAATTCATGCACCTTGTTGCATATACTTCTAATATTTAGGCTTATCAGAAGGAGGTCAGTTGGCTTTCTATTGGATGTGATTTGGGAGATGTCGTTTGTAGTCTGATTATGAGAGGAGGGGTTGGAGATAGAGGGACCAGGATTAGGATGGATGTCTCCACTGAGAGCTAGGTTGGATATGGATGAGATTTAGTTTTATCAATTTCTGCATATGCTTGCTTATAAGGGAAGTTTTTTGATTGTGTTCTGTGTCTAATATGATCATGCTGAGAGCTTCAGTCAACCTACCTCAAGTGCCCAAGGTCAGTTTCAGGCATTCCTTGGTAAAGAATACTGCGATAGTCAAGTCACTTACAAAGCAATGCATTAATAACCATGTACCTTTAATCAATCTGCTGTAACCATGTACCTTTAATCAATCTGCTTATTGAGCCTAGAGATGACCCTAATGAGAAAATGTAAGAAGACTGAAGAGCAGCTATCATGTATTTAAATGGCTGCTTTACATGAAAGATTATAACAAAGCTCCACATCTGGAAGAGAACCACAAACCACCAGACCAGGAGCACTGAAGCACTTCACAGCAGCATAAAACGTAAATGTTTTGTTTTTAGGTGGAGTAAGCTTCAATCCTCTATAATTAATCCAGCTGCAATAAACTATACCTAATCCAGCTTCAGTCGACTACACCTAATCCAAAAAAAGATAGCAAACAAATTATCTTCATTGAACTTGCAAGGTGAGTGTGTCATCAAAATAAAGATATGGTGAACTCCTGTGAAATCAGATTTTACTTGGATCAAACACAGAAGTAGTGCATAACAGTGACCTTAAAACTAAACTGACTGGAACTAGCCACTTAGGAGGAAAGCTGCTTAATTAAAATGGAAACTGCCTACTGCATGTGCTCAGTGACAGATGAGAATGTGAATATGGATGTGTTTAGGCATGATTCCATGGTCAGCAATGCCAAATATACAAAGTGAGGTGAACCAGAACTGGCGAGTAATGTAGATCTATGTCCAAACACACAATATAATGCACATAATACAAAGTGTTTTGTATCAGGAAAGCTGTGCAACAATAAACATGCTTTAAGAAGGACATAATCTACATTCTAAAAGATCTTGGCAGCTTGAGACATATTAATTTTCCTGTAGGCATATATCAAGAGTTTATTTTGTTTTTGTATTTAACATGTTACACAGAGTGGTTCTTTGGAGCCTTTCCAGCCACGAGCAGGTTTCATATTGCACAAAATTACATAGAAGTCATACAATTCATTTCTTACCACAGAATTACATACATGTCAATTTTTCATTTCATGTCTACATTGCATATAAGTGAAATTGATCACATCTTCACAAAGATTGTATTAAATTATTTACAAACTACTTAGTTCAGTGTTAGAGTTTGCACAAGATTATTCGGAAATGTATTTATAAATAAAACGTTTTCCCACAAAGAATAACTTATTTAAAAGTTATCTAGCTTTTGCTTAAGAGTTTGCACAGGGTTCTCCAAGACTATATTCATGCATGAAAATTTTCCAGTGAGATAAGATGTAATCTAATGTACATTCAAAATACAAAGTCTGTTCAGTAGTCATTACAAGTCTGATCAGCTGAAGTGATTTCATGGCATGGATCAAGGTCATCCAAATAAAATGAAATAAAGCTGACTAGTGTGTGGCCCAACCTGCAAGTTCTAATTAGCACCTCCAAAATCAAATCAATTACCTCAATGGAGAGGGTGAGAAGTAAACCAGGCATATTGGTTATAATGATTGTAGGTTAGCAGAAGGAGGGTAACAGAGAAGGCACGGGGGCATTTATAGAGGTGATAGTGATAAGTTAAGAAAGTGGGAGAGAGAAAGAGGAAGTTATAGAAAGAACTGGGTGTTGAGCTTTAGCCAATACAGTGGGCACAGTCAGACGGATACCAGCAGAATTATGGATTTAAAGACACATGGTCTGGGGAGGTACTAACATTGATTGATGGGCTGAGCTGAATTGATCAGAGCATGAACTGAAAATGGACGCAGAACATGGAGTATCTTTATATTATAGGATGAAATGTGTTACAGTGGGTGTAAACCTTTGCCTGGTGAATGTGACATATTGGGGTCAAAATCGAGTGGATCATCTAGTGCATATGAATATAAAAATATTACTAAATAGTAATAAGCAGTGACCTCAGTATGTTCTAAAATTCCACATAAAAGAAGCCATTGGTACAGTAAAATTATGATGACCACATATTCTCTTAAATGAGGGTCCTTCGAGTTTCCCAGGCCCATGAGCTGTGAAAAAGTGATCAGGAAACTCCACACTGAGTTGATAAAAACTTTCTAGTGAGTAAGGGGACACATTGCCTAGTGTCCACAGTCAAGGGTTGCACTGCTCTTCAGTCACACACCGACCAGATAACCCAAGACAAGACCATTGCCAGTTTATGTGCAAATCCCAGCTGGAAGAATATAATATAAACTCAGTCAGTTCCTCTTCTAGCAGATGAGGATATTGACTAAGTCCATTCCCTCATTTGCCTTTCTCTTCAAATAATGTGCAGCTCAGATCATACTCTCATATGAAGCTGGGCAGACACAACAGCACATTAGCTGATTTAACAGCTTCCATCGTTGCCTTATTATAGACATCTGCACATGTTTCACTGTTACTTAGTACTACAGTTGATAGGAACTGGTCCCACACAGGAGCTAAGTCACTGCTTCTATATTGGGAATATTTCTGAACTTGATTTCTCAACATAAGACAACTCCGCTAGAGAGAGATGTAAGCTACAATAGGTCAAATGGTGGTTAAACAAGATCATTTCCAACATCATATCAGAGGACTATACACCAGTTTACAAGGTTAATAGTCTGTCCTTTTTAATGGATGTGCTGGTAATAACTGAAACAATCCCAATGCTCCTCATAGCAGAGAGGAACTCCTCTGATACAGCTATGGATTTGTAATCAATCCAGCTCCTGATGTTGCCCAAGGTGACTCAGCAGTGAGCCAAGGAAGATATCTATACACTCTTGCAACAATGCTTGACATTGCTGGATCAGCATTAAATGAGAAGGAACTTTGTCCCTGCAACAAGGCTGTATTTTGGTCAATTTGTACTGAATCTCTTGGCAATGACTGAAAACACACTGCTAACCTCTTCCCAGTTCACCCTACCAAGGGCCTTGCATTATGAAGACTTTAGAATGGATGAATGCATGCAATTAGCTTCCAAAATGTTTAGCTATCTATGTCTCCTTAATAAAAGCTAGACGCAGGTCAGATGTATGTGAAGTGTCCAGATAGACTATGCATTATCATACAGTGTCCTACTCAGTGTCATGCCTGCTGGATGCCAGACCCTCCCTGCTTATAGTTTGCAGCAGGCTTTTTAGCTGCAATTGCTGTTACATAGCAGAGATGCAGAGTACAGATGAATGTTTCTGGAGTGCATGCAACAATTATTTATTCTGATTCTTGGTGATTGCAACATATTAAGCCCATGAGGTCTGCCGACCCATTGTTTAAACTTTTGCAAATTTATATTTGTTAAATTAAATAATGTTGTCTTGGTCTATGCTGCCTTCTTTGACTTCCCAGCAACAGTATTATCTCACATGAATCCTATTTTATTTGCTGAAAGTACCCAAGTTTTCATTTTTTTTCTATCTGACCATCCAGGGGGAAGCCTAGGTTTTTTCCTTTAATACTGACTGGAAAATTCTATGGACTGCAACCACTGCAGTTTCAAAAGCTTTTCTTTTCATTTGCATAGCCTTACTTGCAGTCCACTGACAGTAGCTATGCATTATTACTGTGAATATCATAACTTTGATGTTTGCAGAGAGTGTGATGTCTTTGATCTTTAAAACATTATCCTGATTTGCTATAGCTTTGTTTGTAGGAATCAAGTGCCTTTTGATTTCATGGTTTTGATCACCATTTGTAGTGATCTTTGAACCCATAAAAATAAAATGTCACTGCCTTTACTGTACTTCTCCATCCCTTAACAAAATAATTGATAGATCAAGGTGAAAAAAATGTTTAACGCTGTCTCCTAAACTGTGTGTTTACTATAATAAGTGCATTATCTTACACTTTGTTCTGCTCCATGCTGTACTCTGGGAACACTGCTAATTCCTGCTTTGACTGCTACCTTCAGAATTCCAGTAATCTCTGCCAACTCCTAAAAAAATTTATAATTTATTTCCAGAAGGTCCTGTTTATCCTCATAGGTTCATAGGTAGGTACTAGGCTATCTGCCCGATTGCATTTATAAGCCTAGCCAGAGTGTGTCAGCTTTCACTGCCCCATTGATTAATTAACTGATCTTCTGTCAAGCAGAGCCAATGAAGTGATGTCAGGGGTGTATTTTCTGTTAACCATCCATTCGTCAAGGTTTCTCTTGCAGAGTGTTAGTGAGGGGCTCTGCCTAATGTAGTTTGGAATTTTGTTCCAAAGCATGGGGAGTCTCTGTGACAGGAATCTATCCCTCCAGCATGTTCTATTTATTGTTGTGGTGAGGTTTAGCTCACTATAGTGCATGGCTCGCAGTGACTTGGATTTCTTTAGGTGGAGCGTGTCCATCAATTCTGAGTTGGACATGGCTTTGTAAGTCAGGCAGAGATCACCTCTGAGTAAGCGATATGCCACTGAGTACAGCCACAGTTTTTTCAGTCGGGCTGCAAAGGACACATGTTTGAGACCAGTAATCCTCTTGGTGAGGTACTTTTGTGGTCTCTCCTGCTATTGGAAGTGTCTTGTGAGGTACATCCCAAATGGGGCATTGTACTCTATGATGGGTCTGATGAGTGACAAGTAGAGGGGCACTATAACCTCTTTATTTCTTGATGCAAATCCTTTAGTAATTAGATGGGCCACATAGAATGATTTCCTAACTACTTTGGTAATATGATTGTCAAAGGAGAGATTACTATCTACCTGGGTCCATAAACTGGATGACTATGCATTTTTTGGCATTTAGCTTGAGGCCATGACTTTGACACCAGGTGTCCGTCTCAGTAATGCCCTTTTGGAGGATGTCCATGTCAGCCAGAGAATCAATTAAGACTCCCAGTTTGCAGTCATCGGCGAACTTGGTTAGCCATAGTCCTCCTGTGTTTGCCTGTACTTCTGAGACGTATATGCCAAACAGTAGGGGTCCCAGGACCGAGTCTTGTGGAACACAATTTGTGACGGGTTTATGAGTCAGACAAAGAGCCCACTATTCTTACCATGTTCTGTCTGTAAGCCAGCTGGCAACCCATCTCGTGACGTAGGGGTTTATGTTCAGGCTGGTGAGTTTTCTTGTAATACCCGAGTGGGGAATGGTATTGAAAGTCTTGGTGAGGTCAAGGTAGGCTGTGTGAACAACCTTTCCCTTGTCTATGGCCTTGGTGACTGTCTCAAAGAAGTCAACCAGGTTTAGTAGGCATGATCTGCCCTTAACAAAGTCAAACTTGGTCGGGTCAAGTGTTTGGAGGTTCCCAATGTCTTTGTTAATGAGTTGCATGATGATGTGCTCCATAGCCTTGCAGACCAGGCTAGTCAGGCTTATGTGGCGATAGTTACCAGGGTCAGTTGAGGCCCCACCTTTGTGGAGTGGAATAACCATTGCTGTGCGCCATTCTATGGGCATGTAGCCTATGGAGATGCTGAGGTTGAACAGCGTGTTTAGGTGGGTGGTTAGTTTCTTCTGTAGTTAGTGCAAGATGCAGCCTGGGACACCATCTGGCCCCATTGATGATGTTTTTGGCCTTTTGAAAGGGGTATTTTCACCTGTGCTTCTGTGATTTCTGGGACACTACACTTTTCCAGTATTGTTGTGGGCCCCTTTGGGGGTGAGAGGGGGGTGAAGTTTGCACTGAATCTATCTGCCAGGATGTTGGCAATATCAGTGAGTTCAGTATATTTGGTGTTATTTTGCACTAGTTCAGTACATATCTGCGAGTTGCCACTTAGATTCTTAACATAGCTAAAGAATGCTTTGTGGTTATCTTTTGAATCCTTGGTTATTTTTCTTTCTAAGTTAGCCTTGGATGATTTTATGAGGGATCTTAGTTTCTTACTGATACTGATCAGGGATGTTTTTCCTTCTTGGGATTTGCTTCTTTTCTGAACTATTTCCTCCTCCTATTGTATAGCTTGTTTATGGTAGGGGTCCACCAGACTGGTTTCCTTCTCTTAGAGGAGTGAGTCTTGGTTTTGCTAGGGATGGCATGATCCATGCATCCTTGTAGGTGCTCATAGAGTGCATTTGTAAAGGTTTCTGCATCTTGGGCAGTGTTATCCTTCAGCGTGGGGGCTGTGAAACTTACCGCCTCTGTCTTAAAGAAGGTGAAGTTTGCTTTAGAAAATTTTTTTACTGTAGTTTCCTTAGTTGGGGGTGGTGGTTGGGGTGTGGACAGAGTGATTAGTTTATGGTCTGATCTAACCAGTGATGGGTTGACCTCCGATGTGGAACACCTGTCTCCCATGTTTGTGATGACCAGGTCCAATATGTTTTCACCTCTGGTAGGGGAGTTTACCAGCTGATCCGGGGCATCTGAGTTGATGAATTCTAGGAAGCGCTGGGCCTGAGAGTTTGTACTCTAGTAGTTTTCCCAGTTAATGGTAGGATAATTGAAATCACCCAAAATCAGGGTGTTTGGTAGGACCTTCATGTTTTCCAGTGTCTCCAGAAAGGTGGAGTGGTGGTCCTGGGTCATGGAGGGTGATCTGTAGCAGGCCACAATTTGCACTGCAGATTTGCCCAATGTTGCACATGGATGATCTCAGAGGTATCATGCTGCGCCACTAACCTGGAGGTGTAGGTATCCTTGATGAATATGGATACACCTCTTCCTTTTGTATTTCAGTCCTGGTTCTGTGGCCGAAATGTGTGGTACGAGTTGTAGCCCGGTAGTGCTGGGGTGCTCTCTGGAGCCTTGAACCAGGTTTCAGTTACTGCACAGATGTCAACATTCTCCATACTGAGGAGTGCTTCGAGTGCGTGCATTTTGAGATTTAAACTCCTGGCATTGAGTAGCATAACCCTCAGTTTTTTAACTGTGCTGTTTACGGAGGTGGCTTTGACCTTTGAGCCTTGCCTAAAAAAGGCACTATTGGGGCCGCAAGAACCTTGGCCAGTATTCGAAGGTCTAGTGGTGACAGGTGCAAGCAGTCTCTTGTGAAGCAATGTGGCTTGTCGAGCATTGTGTCCCAGGCTGATAGAGACTGGATCCCCTTTGAATGATACCAGAAGTTTAGCCAGTTGTTGAAATTGATATTTTTTTCTTTATACTGAGGTATCATTCTTGGTGAGGGTGGGATGCTACTCAGGGTCAGGGTCATGCCAGCCTGGGCTACATGATCAGAGAGCTCTTCCATGTCTCTCTTCATGTAGTCCATGGAGGTATGTCTCAGGTCATTCACACCAACATGAACAATGACAGTCTCATATTTGTACTTTTTCTGGAGTGACCTGAGTGCATGTCTTTTGTGGCAGATTCTTGCTCCCGACAGGCAGCTAACAGTAACCTTCTGCTTGTCCAGCCTAGTGAATGGGACGTCAGTGTGCCTGACTATAGAGTCACCTATTACTAGTGTGTTGGGTATGTTATTTCACCTTAAGGGCTGTGATTTTGCGGCACACTGATTTTGTGTTTTATGTGTTGTCTAGTTTGTGACGGGAGGTGCAGGTTGTTTGGGTGTCTGCTTTGAAGGTCTCTGATGCTTTTGCAGGTTTTTATTTGGAGCATCTAAGTATGATTTTGTGTATTTATGTGTATTTTTTGCCAGTGCTGGTTTAGTAGGTCTATGTGTGGCTGGAGGTGTGGTGCAAGTTGTTAACCTTCTCCTCTTGACTGTCTGTTCTAGTCTTGGGTGGAGACAGCTTAGCCTCCAGTTTGGCTGTATAATTGCATCTCTCGCATATCATAAAACTGATTAATTTCTCCCTCTTCAGCATCTATAGTCTGAGCATATGTGAGCCCTTAAAATACCTACTTCTGATTGTTTGATTTTAATCACCACTTCTACTGATTGTATAGTTCCTCAACAATGTTTTTAAATTAAATCCTGTGGTCAAACCTTCATTTGTTTTTAAACTAAAAAGCAATTGAGGGTGTTTTGAGGAATCCAAAATATATCCGAAACAGCTTTGCATGGCCCAAACAGACTGCAGATGTTCTTGTAATCTATACAGTATTGTAAAACAAAACAGATGATGCCCACTAGGTCAATTTTCTTAAGTGTGTTAACTTTTCCAGTAGTTAGCTCAATTAAAAATGATGAAAGCCTGATATACTTGGCGTTCAGTCAACAAAATCATTCATTACCTCAAATTTAAGCTTTGAGTAAGATAGACAAACTGTTGTATAGAAAAAATACAAAAGACATGTATGTTTTTCTAAATGTATGTTTAAATCCGTAATAAAATAAACCACGGTTTGTCAGTGTGAATTATAGAAGCGTGCAAAAAAAGGCCACTGTTTCAGTGTGAACTATAGAAGCGTGCAAGAAAAGGTAGATTCTTAAGATACAAGCATTTTATTTTAGATGCTTTCCTTTACCGTACTCTGACCACACCTTACTCTGTTTTTACCACGAAGACCAACAAATGTATATGCTTACAGATGCTTCTGTTTTCTAGAGTCCAGCAGTTAAATAAACAGTGTCCCTTCCTGCTGTGTGACATTGTCTGCCCATCTGCTATAATAATTTTATCAGACACAGCTAATGTGCATTGAATCATTCTGTTAGGTAATAAAGACTGAGCTTGTACTCCTAGTAATATGAATATAATAAATACTACATTTGTATCTGTCTGTTTATGTTTGTGCATTTTAGCACTCGCGTGCATGTGGTAGTGCTTTGTACTGTAAAATATATGCGGTCAAATCTTAATTTTCTAGGTGATGACAGGAGTATAGATGTGGGAGTTGGTAGCGGAAATGGCTCATGCGATGCACTACCTGTGATGAAAATAGTTATCAGCTGGTTACGATTGAAATGTTTTAACCTCAAACATTAGCACAAAGCATTAACAGCAGGTGAAGACAGATTCCTTCAGTGATATATCGCTTAAAGTCAGACTATGCCTACGCAATGAGGTAGAAATCAAACTTGTTAGTATGTCATCTGAAAAGAAATTCCCTTTAGTTTTAATCTTTTGTTGTAATATGATAGCAAAACCAAATAAAAGTAAGCTGCAACCTTTGACCTGTAACCTGCTGAAGGCATAGCTTTTCCCATATGTGGCTACATGGAAGCCCTGTCGACCCCAAATCAAGACATATTTGAATGTTCGTGTCATTTAGTTGCTGATATGGGATTTCATACAAAGCATTACAAAAGAGAAATGCTATTCCCTTCATTTTACTAGAGAACTAGTTGCTTCTCCGAGTAGTGCAGTTTTCTGTAAGCTCAGTAATTCTCATTCAGGTATTACTTTAATGTCTTGACTTCAGAGACTACAATAATCTATACTTCAAGATGTGGTTTTGACTGCAGCTTGCATTTTACTGTTTTGCTGTTGTATGTTTGTTTTTGTCAAATGGCCTAAGCTGTTAACTGACAAGAAATGACCCAGCATGTGGACTATAAAGGATCCCTGGGATGGCTTGGTACCCAGTTAATGAGTTAATAATAAAGTTTCTAAAAGTAGTGCAACCTTTGAAAGCTGCTTACATCTTATGTTGGAAGGCAATCATTTAGCTTTCTGTTAGGCTTTGTATAATACTAAATGTATATATTTACTGATTAATTTATTTCAGTAAAGCAATCCTGTAGTATCGATTAATTTCTAGAATTTTTTTAAATATGTATTCTTGCTTTTGACTACTTGGAACACAATGCCACTCTGGCACTCCAATATAACTGTGCCGCAGGTAGCCAATAAGTTATTTGCATCAACTGCACAGCTTGATGGCATTATTTAGGGCAAGATATAGTTCTGTTTTATTTACCAGCATAGTTTTGACAAAGCTTCAGAACACAACGTATATAACTTGAACAAAGCAATTGTTCTTAGTATGTTATGAAGCTGCTGAAATGGCAAAAAAGATTGTAAATTTGGACCGAACTGCCTCATGACAGATGGACCTTAAGCATAAGAGCTGTAAGATATGACTTGACTAAGGTCATTGTTCCTTGTTT
Source organism: Protopterus annectens (assembly GCF_019279795.1). Taxonomy (NCBI): domain Eukaryota; kingdom Metazoa; phylum Chordata; order Ceratodontiformes; family Protopteridae; genus Protopterus; species Protopterus annectens. The sequence goes on along the minus strand of NC_056739.1, from coordinate 4,527,909 downwards.
AAAAATCTGTTCATTCTCACATGTGCAGAGAACGATGCACATGTGGGCATGGGTTTATGATCTACTAAAGACATGCCTGCTCACGTTGTACTTTGAGAATAAAATCTAAATATCAGTATTCTGTCATGTAAATTGGTCAATTATCTAACCATTCCCCTTTAAACAGCTAAATAATGGTACCATTTGAATTTGCAGTTTTATTATTCCACAGTTTAATACAGATAGTTGCAGTAAAGCTATGTGCCACGATTTGCTTAAAAAAATACCATATTCGCACATTAAGGTAAGACTTTTTGTTTCCTACATTCTAAGTGTTAACAGTAGCAATGTGTCATTAATTTACAGAATCAAAAAGTTTCACTGCATGAAACTAACTAGTCACACAAGTGTTTTCAAGTTATCAGTTAGAATAACTACTTCCAAAACCATTCAAGCATTTTGACTGATGTTGTAGAAAAAGTATAGAATGCTTGAGGATTTTTACCTCTTTTTTTTTTTTTTTAATATAGGCAGAAATGATAAAACACTCAGGAAGGTAAAGTAAATGGAAATAAAGTAATTATAAATGGAATTGTTCCAAGAGCTTTGCTTACCATATGGTGCATGGAAACTGATTGTTTAGAAAGTTGGACTTGTCTGACTTGCGCTCACACATACGAAATGGCACATGTTGCCTAGCTTCTGATGCTGACTGCATTCTTCCATCACAGATGGAAAATGCAATTTTTTCAGTGCCATTAATTGGTCACATTCCTCACACATCCTTCTTCATGTCCCAGGTTATGACTCCTGTTATACATAATACTAGATCGCATTTCTGAATATGGTAGAATCCTGAACCTAAATGCCCAAATCAGGTCCCTGTGTCTGTATTTTCTTCGACGTGTACATGCACCCAGTGAGTATACATCTTTATTTTAGTAAATATGTTGACACTTGGGGACTAAAACAATGGAGCGATAGTGTTCCTGCCTCATAGAATTTAGTTCTACAGATCAGTTCTCAGCCAGGCTGCCATTTATGAGGAGGCTATGTATTCTCCCTGTTCCTGTGCAGGTCTTGTCTGGGTGCTCTAAGTTCTTCTTACATCCTAAGCACATAAGCGAATTAGATGTTCTTCAAATTGCCAATAGGGATGTGCACTGTGTGAAAGTGTGTAATTGTCTGTTCCACAATAGGTTGCTGCTCCATTCGTGATTATTTCTTCTACCTTGTGGTGTGTGTGTGTGTGTGGTAGAATATGATCTGCCCTCCATGGTTGTGAAATGGGTCGAGTAAGTAATTAAGGGAAAGTATTAAACAACTCGTGCATTAGTCCCACTGTGAGCTGTTACAACTCTGGTAATATTCATTGCCTGGCTCGTACTCCAAGACTGGACTTAGCAGACGTATTGAAATCTACCTTTTGCTTTGTTTCTTCTGAATTAATGTATGTACATTAAAATAAATTAAGTGAATTAAAGTACACCAACAGCCTGGTAAAATCTTATATTCATTTAGTGAAGTTCCAGAATGAATTGAGGATAACTCACAGGCTATAAATTGTGTGCCACCTTTAGTTTACAAAAAGTTGTAAACTATTTGCAAATGTCACTGCTAAAACCAGAGAGAAATGCTGGCAAAATTATAATACGACAATACTGCCTCGTGTGGTTTGGTTCCTAGTTTTGTACTTCGCTAGCATGATTTCTTTTTGAAGTCTGCTCCTGTTCACATGTTTTCACTGAGTACTATGGGTTTTCTCCAATATCTCAAGGATATGGCATAGATTACCTGGCAATCCTCCAAATTAGCCATAGTTTGTCATGAGTGCACTACTGGGCATCCCATAACAAACTGCAGTCCTCATACTGGTTGTTTTTTTTTTCTTATGGCCCTGAGTGCCATGATTGGCTCCTGCTTTCCCTGTGTCCTTGCCCTGAGTCTGCAATCAGTGAATGAACATCAGTATAAAATTAATCCGGGATGTTTTAATGGCATTTGGAGAGTGTAACTTCACAGAAGCTACGCTTTAATAAGTTACATTCATCATTCTCAATGCTTTAATTATTCAGAGTGCTGCACTAGTTAATTGTTCACAATTCTTTGCCACTGGGGAATGGTCAGCACCCATCAGATAGCGAGCGACAGAGTTAAGCAGTATGATTCAAAAATGTACAGGTTTAGATGCCTACTGGCAGACTCTTCCTACTAGATGTATTTGTCACAATAGTGCCATATAATGGTGTCATCTGCCAGCATAACAAACACATTTGTTATGTGGATACCTGTTTATGTAAGTAACTCCACTGAAGTAAGGCAGTGACTTAATTGCAACATGCATGCAAATCAGGGCTGAAGGGAGGTGGGTACTGGCTCCCTTTCTTTGGGCAGATGGGAAAACATTGGATTTTCCAGAAATTATCCAAGCATATCAGCACAAATGCTAGAAAAGTACAACTTCAACTTACTACAGTGGATAGAGTTGTACATTCACAGTTGTGCTCTGGTGATCCATCTGAAATGACTACAACAGGAAGAACCACTTTTGCTTATTAAACGTTTCGCTGCTAAACATTTGAAGCTCATTAGGCTACAGCTGTGCAGGAAAGGCTTATATCTTGAAAGATTGGAAGAGTCAGTCACAAGACAAACACTAGGAGTCTGTTTTCTCATTCAAATTTTTAATTGGCTGTTCATGTTTGATAAATTTCTCAGAAGGTTAATTCATTTATATTTGTTATTGGAGGGGGCGTGTTTCAGCTCCAGCCAACCACTGGGGAATGGCCAGATCATAAGGGACTGCTCCGAGGATAGGGGATTAGAAACAAGCCACTCCTAATTACATAACAGTGTCAAAAATGCAGTAAAATAGGGTTTAAACAACAATCACGTTTTATCCAAATATGAAATAAAACTATTTTCGAGTTGGACTTGAAGAGAAAAACTAGGTTTGCACAGCATTCAAGTTTTATCCAAATACAAAATAAAACCATTTTCAAATTGGATTTAAAATGTCAGAGTGAATTCATCATAGAGACAGCAAAAGAAATATGAACACAACATGAAGTTCCTGAGGTTTTGTGTAGATAAAAGGTATTCCTATGTTACAGGAACTCGTTATGCGCTTTAGCCTCAGCTTCATCCGATCTCATGAGGTGGGGGTTCAACCAGTGCTTGATATTAAGTCCAGCACTATGCCCTTAATGTGTGCATTCCCAGTAACAACTGCATAGGGAAGGTATACGAATGCTAAAAACTATGATACAGTAAAAATTAGTTGAAAATGATATAAAGAAGCCTGACTGTGGTTTACTGGGTAGACCCCTTATATCAATTGTACCAATGTGTGTAAATTTGTGTTCCTAGACAAAATGTGAATAGGTTTTGCTAGGGGATAAAGTAACTTATTCTTGGAGTAAGAAATAGTGTCACCAGGAAAGTGTATTATTCCTAGCTTAGGTACTCCATGAATGTAAATATTAACCTCTAATATACCAGGTTGCTGAATAAAGCCATTGACAGAGATTAAAGGGGGATATTATGTGGTGACCAAAATTAAATTCCTTAACCAACTTTTAGTCTTTGAGGTGATATGACCATGCACTACCAGTATGGGCATGTCAGGGTTGAATTTAGAAATCCAGGGAGTGAACAATAAAAAAATGAAAGATATACAAATATGGATTAAGAAGATAAAACCAAAGAGTGGGACCAATGCATGGAGCTGAGAGTCACCTACTTCCAAAAATGTCTGGTGCATGGTGAAGTCTGACGGGAGCAATGCCCATGGTATTGCAGGGCGCCAGTTTTAACCTAGTGTTTTTGGGGTTGGAAATTATTGGGACCTCAACAGTTAGGAAAGAGTAAGACTGAAATCCAAATTTTGTTAAATCACTCGACTGCTACGGGTGGTATATGACAGGAGAGGAAGAAGGATGAGCTCATTGCTGGTTGATGGTGAAACCCGTCCCATGACCCTGGCAAAGTGGTACTGCTGGGCAAATGGGTTATCATTGTGCAACAGGCTATAATGAAGAAAGTGAAATTAAATACTGTTTTAATACAACTATCCCTTCACAGACTATGATTTTATTAATTAGCCATTGACCATAGAGTTTTATATTAAATAAGATATGATGGTCCTATTGTATGGAACTGGGGAATTTGTATGGTAAAAATTTGATGAGGCCCTATACCAGGAGCTTACACAATTTCTTCTTTTGAGCAATAACAAACCATCACATTTGGTGTTGGTGTTGGGAAGGTTGGACATTGCTGGCTGGCAGCTAATTCAGTTGAGAGGATGTAAAATGATTAAAACTGCATCCAGGAGTGCCAGGGTGCTCCTTGTTCTAAGAGGAACAGACTTGATGTTTGGATCGTGGCGTGGCTAACTGGTGACCTACAACTATAAATGGACAAAAAAGAAGAAAAAAGAATCTTGGCTCACCCCCCCCCCCCCGTCACTTTGAGTAGACTGAAATGGTGGAGAAGGAAATCAAAGATGGCCAGTGTTGGGTGCAGTCACTGGGAACCTGAGCACATGGTTTGCAGAGCAAATAGGTCTCCAGTAAACAGAGGACCACAGTGCATGATTAAACCACATTTCTCAGATCAGTCTTAACTTACTCGTAGATGAATTTATTTATAAGCTAATGATGTTCTAGTTACTTAGTTGTTTTGTTCTAAGGAAATTAATATTATTATTTGTATTATTGTTTTATTTAATGATTTAGTGTTACATTATTGGTGGTAACCTAAAATGTATTTATATTTGTTTTTTGTTTGATCAATTTTATTATTTTTTTCTTTATGCAATTATGAAGAATATAAATTCATTATAATGGCTCTATTTTAAGTAATAGGTTATATTATTCATTAATAGTATAAATTCATAGTGTTATTCATGTCTGATTTTTAATGTTTTTAATGTTGCTAAACTTTAGTATAATATTATTAGTGATTTATTTGTGATGCATTAATATGGAATGTTGTGAAGTATTTTGCTTAGTTAAAATATTTATTCCTGATTTGTCGGGATATTTTAAGTTAAGCAATCAATTAATAATTGAATTGGAATGTCTTCTCATTTAGCATCACATGATGCTTTTGAGGAAGGAAGATAGCCGCGCTCCGAAAAAACACCAATAAAGAAAGTGTCAGATGTTCTAGTTACCTTTGAAAAAACAGTCCTGCTGCATAGACTCAGGCAATCTGTCAGTATGCTATTAGTGGGGAGGTAACAAGGCAGCCTTCTAGACCTAACTGTATCTGGGTGGTCTAAATTCCTCAGTGTTAAAGCTTGATCCACGTAGGGAGCCATTTGTTCCAGGTGGATAATGTATTCAGAGGTCTACTACATGGTACCTTAAGAGAAACATCCATATTTTTCTTCTCTGATTGCTCCAAAATAGGATTGAAAAAATAATGAAATATCCAGTTAAATAATAATTAAAAACAAATAATAACAGAGTACCTGTGGAAAGGAGTATAAAGGAAGGAGGTGAGAAACTGTGCATGGAAAGAGTGCCAGGGTAAAAAGAAGCTCTGTGAAACATTTGGGAAAAAATCTAGTACAAAAAACTGAGGTGTGGGGCCAGGTGCCTCATATCAGTTGTAAAGCAGCTTGAGTAGGCTATAAACAATATATAACAAGCAGGCCTAGCTGGATATGAAAACAGTTTGAACTTGTGGAACCCAAGTACAGAAACAAAACAAAAAAAAAAACAAAATGTGCAAAAAAATGTAATACATATACCATACCTGAAATGTGACTTCTGATAAACTGCATATCCTGATAAAAACAAATACCAAGTTGAAATCTGTACCACAAAAACAAAGGTGTAATGGAATGGAGATCATATTTACTCAGGTTCATGAAATCCAATACCCTTGATGTGGAGTCAATTATGTGGTTGTAGTCCATAAAACATATGATGATCAAGTCTGCGTAGGTTCAGGATGCAGTTTATGGAGGCTGCAGTGTTAAGACCAGTAGGTTTGCTGGCTTGCAGGTGGATCAGCCATTCCAAGTCTCTTTCCTCTAATTCATTTTTATTGCCTTTAAGTGGACCTGAGTTTTCACTATCCACTATGTGGAAGAGGAAAACATAGTGCTTCGGCAACTTCTTGGCGTGTTTTGCCATTGAGTTGGTGGGACCTCCTTGTCTGATGTCCATATTGTGTTGAGCTATTCATGTTCTAAGTTTGTTTATCCTATGTAAAAGACTGGGTTTTTGTGGCATTGGGCACTGTATACTACATAGTTGCTGTTGCAATTGCTGTAAGTCCGGCTTGTGTAATCTTAGTTTTGGGGCAATAACATTTTGACTTTCCGCTCATATACTGTCGATAGTTGCAGAACGAGGAACAAAAAGAATATGTCCCAGGTGAGAGGTTTGATTGGGCCTGAATGAACAAGTTTTCCACATAGTCCTGAATGTTTTTGCTCCTTCTGATTGTTATTCCTGGTCTGGGTGGGATCTTGTTCAGCATATCTCATTTAATGATGATGCACCAGTTTTCATTGAAAATCCTTTTTAATTCATGGAAGTTGACCAAATAAGTGTAATTCTGGTTATTCCAGTCTTTACTTCTTTGTTTAATGATTCTTCTGACCTCTCTGGAAGGCATGTCCAGGTTGTTGTGGGCTTCATTATTGTCTATTCTTTGGTGGAAGATAGGGTCATGGATTTGTCTGATAAAGTGATTATTGTGTCCTCTTGCTATGAAATCCTTTTCCAGATTGATGATATTGGTGACGGTAGTGAGCTCTTGCGACTATGGAGATCTGTAATCCTTTGGACTTGATGATAATTTTGATTTTAAAAGGATGCATACTGTCCTTGTGTAACAGGAGGGTGACCCTGGGGGGTGGTTTCAGTATAAATTATGTCCCAACCAATGACTTGATTTGTACTTCGAGATAAATTGAAATGGGTTCTGTAATGGACATGTCACTTCCAATGATAAGGTGGGTCTTCAAAAGTTACTTTATTGCCTAGCAAAATTTATTCACATTTTCTCTAGGACTACAAATTTACACACATTGGCAAAATGACTACAAGGGGTCAAAGTGATTTCCTTTGAAGTAAAAAAAATAATAATAATAAAACCTGGAACCCCAACTAACCTTGGAATATTCATGAAATACTCCAAGACTAACTTCCTATTATTATGCGATAATCTGACAAAATTTCAAACCCCCATAAACCTGAGAACGCTGCTGCCTACATGGAACTGTTCACAGAAACCATATACAAGCATGGTAATAGCTGTATAGAAGCAGCTGTACCCACCAGGAAGAACAGAACTAACCCCAAAACAAGCCACCCTGGTGGAATGACATCATCAGAAAGCTGTATAATAGAAGGGAGATAATTAGGAGGTGCAGTACCCAGCAGGATGAGCATTTTCATCAAACTAAACAAACATGTCTGAGGACAAATAGTCTACCAATGCCAAATTTGAAGTAAATTTGACCTCCAGGCCAAGGACAACCATGAGACATTCCTTGGCTTTGTCCACAACCACAAAGACAATATATAATTGTTTGCAGAGCTCATTGTTAATGGAGCCACCTATACTGGGCCAGAAGATATAGCAGACCTACTGGTTAACAAATTCAGCTCAAACTTTATCCCTCTCTCTCCCCGTCAACCTTCCCTCAGGAAATGCTTTAAAATACAACCCCCCCCCCTTGCTATCACTATGGAACAGGTCCTTGATGCTCTCTGTAAGGCCAAGAACACTACATCAGTGGTCCAGGCCATATCCCAGGATGGCTTCTAAACAGCATAATACATGTCCTGCTATTTAACTGTAGCCTCCAAACAAGCTTTGTGCCTCACAAATGGATAATAGCAACAGCTGTCCCTCTACACAAAGGTGAGCCATCTGTACACTCTGGAAACTACAGACCAATAAGTCTCACTAGTAGTCTGTGCAGAGCCATGGAAAGCAGTATCATGGAAATGATCAGTAATGTCCTAGGAAAGCTCCAGACAATGGACCCAACCCAATTTGGTTTTGTCAAGGGCAGATCATGCCTGCTGAACCAGGTGGACTTCTTTGAGAAGGACACCAAATCAGTGGATGAGGGCAAAAAGGTTCACATTGTCTACCTTGACCTGACCAGTACTCAGGCATTGTTGACTAACTCAAATGGTTAGGTTGTTGGGTATAAGCCCTTATGTTACCAGAAGTACAGCCAGCTGGTTCAAAGACAGGGCCCAGGAAATTAGAATTGGGAAGTCCACCTTTACAAGGAGGCAAAGTCACAAGTGGAGTCCTTTTTTGCATTTACTTCTCTGAAGTCAAGACAAATGTCAGTGGCCTCTGGTTGACTAAGTTTGCAGATGATTGCAAATTAGGAGCTTTCACAGAATCCCCCACTGACACAAATATTCTCCAGGAAGAGCTGACACAGATAAATAACTGGTGTCATAGTCATGGACTAAAACTAAATGCCAAGAAATGCATAATAGTATAATTTGGGAAGTCATCCACCCCTGGTAACTATCATATTGATAATACACCCTTATGAGCTGACCCAGTAGTCTGGGACTTGGAGACACACAAAGATAGCAACATAGCCTTTGACTATTATGTGTCTACATTAGTGAGGAAATCATTCTATGTTGTGCAACTTATAAACAAATATATGGCATTGTGTCCAAGGAAGTCATGTTCCATTGTATTTGGTATTAATCTGACCTGTCATTGAGTACAGTATCCCATTTGGAATATACCTAACCAAGAATATCCAACAATTGAAATACCCACAGAGTTTCCTCACTAAAAGAATACAGGGCATAGGTAACATGTCCTATGCAGACCATCTCAAGGCCCTATCCCCTGTGTTCTGTCTCCTAAATGCTGTTGACAGGAGATTTATGCCTGGCATACAAGGCATTGTCAGACCCCACCCTGATGGACCACTTCAATATCCACAAAGCAAACAGCACAGAATTACCCATTCTAAAGGCTTAAACCTTGCCTATGATGTATGTAGGACCTGTTGGAGACGGGCATGTATCCCAAAGACTACCCCTTTTCTGGAACAGACTCCCCATCCATGTAGAAAAGAGCTCCTCCCTAACCCAATTTGAGTGTAACTTGGACAATAGGATGGGGAACAGGAAATCCATCCCTGGTTTGGAACCTGTTTTTTTAATGGACACAGCCTGTAAATTGTTAATCTTCCAGGCCCCTGCTTACACTTATCAAGGGTAACAGAACTTGTAAGATAATTAGGATACATGGCTAGGCTTAAAAAGGCCCTTGTGGTCATTAAACATCAATAAACCTACGTGCTTACCTTCATTGTCCAAACATACAGGTGAGCCGTATATTCTGTGAGGTGCTACATGTCTCCAATTTTCCTCAATACCTCATGGTCTGCTAAATATTGATCTGTGATTTGCTGATCAGTTGGGCTATTATAAATAAGTTGTAGTTATTGCTCCAGATGTTGCAACAGAGGCTCATTTTGGCAGAATACTCCCATTTACTGCCCAGAGTTTAAAGAATTTGTTCCAAGAGAATCATGCTTCCTGTAATTGCTAACATTTCTGCTGTGCACACCAATAATTGTCTGTACTCTTGTCAGTTTATACTGTCTCATTTCACTGCAGAAATCGAAGGCCATAATGCTTCTGATTTTAAATATCAATATTTTGTCATTAATATTTTCTGTAAGCAAATGCAGCATACCAGAAAACCAGCATGTGCTAACTTCATCTTCAACATTGAAACACTCTGTTCAGGTCAATGAATTGTACAAATAAGCTCTGCTTAATACATACATTTTCTGCAAACTCCTATGAATAATTAACATGTAGTGTTCTTCCCTTGTGCATATTTAGAATTCTCTTTTTATGTGATATTTTTTCCAATATTTCATGACAGTAGCTTGTTTAAATGAGGCCAAATCTTTAACTGTTCTATGGTGTCCTCCTTGATGTATGACTACCTGTCTGATGTGTGAAGTTCACCCTTTTTCTTAAGTTGCTTTTATCAGAATTTTCAGTTGTAACATAATTTTTTCTGTGTGTAATGGATTTCTCAGTGCCATGTTATAGAATCTGAATAAGAGCTTTCACATTCTGTTACAGTTTTGCATTTGGCAGGCTGAGAGGTCAAAATTAATCTTTTACATGGAGTCATTTAATTCTTGCTAAGATAACAGATGCTAAAATACATCATTCAGACTGTTTACAAGGCATGGAAAACTAAGTTTCAGATAAATATGTTTAACATTTTAATTTAAACAATGAGAAAAGGAAATGCATGACTATTGCGTTGGGCGTAGCTGCCAAATGTTATAAAACTTCAAAATCTTCAATTTCTTATTTTAATCTGCACATATTTAATTGTCAGCAATAGGTAGCTAAAGCTGCAAAAAGGCAGTGACTGGTGAGAAATAAATAAGAGGGATTATAATTCTGCCTGCAGCATTGTTCCAGGGAATACATTGCACACTTCATTGATTTCACAACCTTCTTAACAGTGGCAGAAAAAGACATACTTTTTTTCAGACTTGCACAGCATTGCTTTTCGCAAAATATTAATTTTAGTGACAGATGAACAGCTTAATAAGACAGAATAATGAATTTAAACTGCAGATCTGTCACTTTGACTTCACCGGTCAAAAAAAGTGTTTCAGGGACGCAAGCACTGAATCAGTACTTCTGTAATATAACTAGCAAGACTTGCTAGGGGAAACTGCACTGATGGTTGTTTTACATTATCGTGATTACAAAACAAAATAAAGACTCGATGGCAGTGGCAGTTTTCCACAAAATGTGAGAGAGTGTAATTACTTGTATCAAATGATCAGATAGAAAAGCTTTCACTGTACATTTCAACATAGTTTCTGTTGAACAAAAAATGGCTGTCAATGAATGGTTAGATGAGGGATATAATGCTTAGTACAGTGTTTTACTCTATCTTCTTTTGTGTGGATTGTTCATGTATCAGATGGTTTACTTTGTGAACTTGTAAATTATCTGTGGAAATGTGGAGATATACCACAATAGGAGTGTGTATAAAACATAGCAATTCAGGGATAATTGTCTGCAATATTTGAATTATATAGCTTAACTGCAAAATTTGCTAAATCATATCGGGATTACTTAAAACACTATTTCAAGCAAAATCAAGCAATGCAGAAATCAGGAGCTAGACTTGTATTACTAGTAAACAAAACTTCATCAACCAAATTAATTCAGCTATGTCATTTCAGTGATTAATGTTCTGATAGGCTTTCCCCCCTATTAATGCATGCCTTACAAAAGGGGGTGGTTCAAACTTAAATGTCCTTGAAGGCTGCATGGTAACTGATGCACTATCCTGGAACCTGGCATTCTGCCAAAAGTTAACACTGGAAAGTGTGACCATAAAATCATGGGTAAAGACTGTATTCTAGGATTAATATTGTAGTATTTTGGAGAATTCCCTTTAAGATCTGCTGTGATCGTGGAGTAAATAAATTCATTTAGCAGATGTTTGAGGATGAAGGGGATGAGACAGACCTTATTGTAAAAAGTACCGCTTAAGTGCTGTTGACAGTTCTTTGTTTAATGGAAGTAGTTTCAGTTCCGCAGTTGCACTTTTTAGCATCAAGCACTATTACTATTATTTGTCATGAAGTCCTGAAAATGGAGGACATTGTAAGACAGTGTTAATAACTTCAGTGTATTATCTTTAAGAAATGGTGATGGAAAAGCTCACTTTCAGAGACACTGGTTTCAATTCTCATGTTATGAAAACAAAATCTATGTATTTCTCTCTGTTTTATGTCTGCTCTTGTCAGAAATGTAAAAAAAGGTGAATGTTGTCAACTGAATCTCAAAATATGTACATTACAAAGGCTGTTGAATGATATAATAATGAAATAACTTGAAAGCCAAAACATGGCTTGAATCTGTTGTGTTTTTACAATGCAACACTTCAGCTTTTGCACATATATTGTCCCAGTGGAATGTTTCTTCTTAACAGGTACTGACATTGATGAAATCAAATTTGTTGAATACAGTAATGCATTCTACTTGTTGCAATCCAACACATATAGTGCTTTCTAAACTGAGCTGCATCACTGATCAGCTAACACTGATCATGTACATTTCGTACTTCTCCTCCAGATCATACCACAACTTTCTTTGCACACTGGCTATGGTGGCTAATTGTGAGGAATGTGGAAAACTTAATTACCAAAGCAATATGTTTCAGCTTTATCAAAAAAAAAAAACATAGAAAGATGATTCAACAACTGTGCAATTGTCCTGAGTTTTCACACACAGCTTACTCTAAAATTATATTCTTCTGTGTATGTTAAAAGTGAGCAAAGGTTGGCTACATTAATATATTTCACCTTGCTGTAATATGAGGAACCAAAATATGTTCAAATCTAGCTTTGGTCAACATGTGTTTAGCTGAAGCAATTTGGTCAACTAAGCAAATGGTCAACGAGTGTGTGAAACTGCACAATTTTCATGGTTGGGGAATATGCCCTTTCTTCAATAATATTCAAGAGTTAGTATATATAATTTAGCAGGTAATTGTGGGGTGCAGGCCCCCATATGGGAGGTGAAAGGATTTGCCCCTGCAAAAAAAAAAAAAAAAATTTGCATACATAATAATGTCATGATTTGTATTGTCCGTGTTTTGTGTTAATTAGTCATGTCAACATTTGTCTGTGAGTCAGTTTAAGTAGACCCATATATACATAGGTTCATAGAAGATTGCTAAGCCAATGTCTTAAGGGGTCTAGTCAATATAATCCGATTTTACCTAATATATTTCCCCCAGGGTCAAGAGGATGGCATGGTTTTGTGCCTATGCATTAAATATCTTACAGATTGACTGTGTTCATACAGGACATAGGGACTACCCTAGGCGTGAACTTGCGATTCCCCATCCATTGAGCCAAACTGTGTTTAAATAGGGCCAAGGAAGGACTCCGCTTAATATGAATAGGAAGCCTGTTCCAAAGAAAGGGCAATCTCTGAAGCATGTACAAGTCTCTTCAGCATGTTGTTTTCAGTCACTGACTAAGTTTAGATCTCTAGATCGGGTGACCCTTGTACTGTTTGCCTTTCTAATGTATAGCAGTTCCATTAGGGCTGGATTTGAGTGCCTTGTAGGTCAGGCATAGGTCACCCCTTAATAGTCGGTAGGAAAATAAAATAAAGGGACAGAGCTTTTAGTTTATCCACATAGTTCATGTAATTTCAACTGAGTAAAATTCACTATATTTTCAACCCCGAGCCTAATAAATTAAAATTCCAATGTGATCATTCCTCTCCCTTATAAATACCCTCTGATATCTGATCAACAAGGAAGTGAGCAACATAGAACCACACTAATTGTATGTCAATTTCTTGTTGTCCTTTACAGATGTCCAAACCTCCAGTCATCTTAGAAAAGTAAAAAAAAAAAATAAAAAATGTGTATAGTGCATACAGTTACCACTGATACATCTGGAGTTCTAGCAACATTTACAAAAACATCTGCAAGAGAAAAAATGATGATTGGGACCATCCACTCCCATTTACATCATACGTAAGCAATGAAATCATTTGCTCTGAATAACTTATGTCTTGTGTTTACAATAACTAACACATGGATTGTGTGGGTGTGTTCTAATTCATTCATTTTCAGATTAACCACTTCAACCTTCTCAGGATAAAGTGGTAGTTAGAAAATGAATGAAGTAATTAAATGGCTTTAAGATTCAGAAGAACAATTGAGTTTTGAAGAAGAATTTAACATTAAAGTCTCATTCAAATATATGATAGTGTGCAAACTACACACTTGCAGGCCAGATTGCAATATAATTATGCCATCTTTTGGGGAGAGGACATCTGATCCATGAGTGGGGAGTTTAAAGACCCTTGAAATTAGTTTAATATGTATTTTAAAACTGCCAATATTTTTTCAGTACTTTCTTGTGTGCATTTCATTACTCCTCCTAAAATACTTTTCTGGGAAAGTAGTCCTAAGACTGAGAACTAATATCTAAGTAAATACATGCACACTCGCACAGTAACTCATTCTTACCGTATCAGTACTCAGTTAATGAGTTTCTAGATTCTTGTGTTTTGGCATGCTGCACATCAAGAGACTAGAAGTCCGAGTACCAGTTAAACATAAATGCAACAAAATATTCTAACTGAACAAGTAAAGCAGCATTTTGCCTCACTTGTTTGTTAATAAACTTATCACGTTTAAACTGCTTACCTGCAGCACTGATGATTGTAACTTCAGTACTATGATTAAGCTACATTGTAACAAATTTGGAGTCTATGGTCTGGATCCTCAGTGCTGCAAGCTTCATTGAGACAATGCACTTACACAACCAACATTGCAGATGTGTTGCAGAAAGTGTGTGTGTAGTAGGTATGAATAACCTAAAGGTGGTCTCTTGCACAGGTACACACATGCACTTTTATTTTTACATGTATTAGCCAAAAAGCATAAGAGAGCATTTTATTTGCAAATCTAAGTTATGCTTCTTAAGCTGGTCTACAAAGAAGTATCTTCAGGTTTTTTTTTAAACTTTCCACATTACCCTGAGTGCGTGTTCTTTTAGAAATCAGTTATTTTGTAAACATTGAAAAGAGGCTAAATTATTCGATATATATCACTAACATACCAGGAAGGCTTCAAAAACACTTAGCTTTGAAAGTTAATATTTAAGCACTGTACAGATATAGTGACATGGAATTGTAGATGTAACAATTCTGACACTTGCAGATGTGCATAGATTGAGTACTAGGGCACAAGAATTACACAGTACCCAGTATAAAATGGCTTTGGGGAGCACATTAAATTAATTCTAATATTTTAATTAAAATATTAGCTAAGGTTTCTCCATCTAAATTTATCAAAGAAGTTGGCCTATAATTCCTCACACCATAAAAATTCTTCCACTTTTGATGGGGCTATAATACTAGGGAATGTTGAGATGGGTAATAAATCTTCCTCATATGTTTTGTTGAAATTATTTAGTTAAATGAGAATATTTCCCACTTAATTATTTATAGAATGCATCTCAAGGCCATATAATGATTTATAGACTTTATCTCAAGGCCATATGGACATGCTGGTTTCTTTCTTTTAAGTATTCTAATGTCCTTCTTTAATTAAATCGTCCTAAAGAAAGCACTTCCTGTACATGGAGTTCTATCGGGGATTTGAGTTTCTATTTAAATTAACTGACCAGAATCAATGGAGTTCTGGTAGGAATTAAGGGAATCATACCACTTTAAAAAGTCTCCATATAGAATACTTTAGTCCTCTTCCTTTAAAGATGCCGGCCACCATGTCTGTCCCCTCCTAATTAACTTGTTTGCCTGTGTTAGTCTAAACTAAATTGCTAAATCTCAGCTCTCTTTATCTATATTAACTTCCATACTGTAAATGTATCATTCTTTATTACTTGGTTGAAGATCCCATAGCTGTTGCTTTTTTATGTTTCACAGTTTTACATTTTTTGTTTTGCTTTCTTCACTCCTCTGATAAGTCTACATTCAATGCCAATTTGCAAACATTCTGCTACTAGAGTTAATCCATCCTTTCCACCTCCTTCTGTTCAAAGATTCTGTATCCTTTAAAGTTTTCTTATTGCTGATGTCCTCCATTTAGAATTAGCCCATCTCTAAGATTTCTGTTCTTTTAATCTCTTTTCATTTCCCACATTTATTATCAAAGGGCAAGGTCTGATGAGCATTAATCTGGTATTTCCACCTTACTAATATTCATACGTTTTTCTTAAGCGATGAGTATCTTCTAAATGCTCAGCATAATGGCAAGTTCTATCCCCAGCTTTGTGTTCACGTGAATGCTTTGAATATCGATTATTCCATTATCACCATCCCTTTTCTTTAGTTTCCTTGCTTACAAACAGGCTTCGCTTAGTTTCATATTTTTGCATTTTTGCAAAATCCTTTTTATAGGAATTGGTTCCATATGGTCACCCATATTCTACCTTAGTAAACCTAGCCCAGAGGATTTCTCAGCATAAATTCCCCCAGAATGTATTTAGCTATGATAGGATTTTAGGTTGGATCTGGAACATTACTGAACAAGAAGACTTCTCTATCACAAGACACTGACCTATCACAAGGCCTAGCCCTTGGCGGAGCAAGTCTTCAATTAAGATGAATAATAACCCCCCATCCTCTGATTCCCCATCTGCTCTTTCTTATTTTGAAAATTGTGAACATCATAAGAAATGTAGTCCATCCCTGTATGCATGTTTTCTTGGACTTTAAATGTAATTGCTCTAAAAAGGCAAATATCTTACTGAAGAGAGGCCATTTCTTAATATGCTGTCCTTTCCTGTGCACCATAGCGCCATATACAGTCAGTGAGCATCCTTTCATGGATGTATCCTCTGTTAATAACTAGATGATATTAATATTTATCTCAGAACTGACTGCTTGTTGTTAGGACTAGAGAAAATGTATTACCAGCAGTTTGCTTGAATACAGATAGAATATAATGAAGTAAACAATGCCCAACAGGGTGTGCACTACAAGGAAATAAGACTGCAGAGGAATATTCTAAAGCTGGATGCCTGAGGCACAATCAATATAACGTCCGTTTTTTTCCCTATTTATGCTTCACAGCACTTTAGTCTGTTGCTCTGAAGCCATGAAACTTGTTTCAGTGGTGTCTCTTTATCCATCAATACCCTGATGGAGAACATTGGTTTTCCAATAAGATATTTGTTCTAGTTTTATCATTCTCTAAAAACTGATTAACTCCTGCTACTACGTTTAGCTTTCATAAGTACACTACTCAGTAAATTTATTTAGTTGCTAACTATATGACTTAACTCCAAGATGTAAGAGCTATTTACAATATCACCAAAATATGGAACTGTATGAATAATGTTCCTTTGTATTTGTCATACATATTGATATAGTGCATACAGCTCTCACAAACTGCACATGTTAGTTGACATGCATGTTATTGTCGCAGTTTACTCTTTGCTTGATGCAACCATAAGAAACTCACTGTTTCTAATGTCTTCATACCATGCCCATGCAAATGGAATAGGAATATGAAAATGTACCTATATCTGTTTGGAATAGAAGTACTAGGGTAAGTGTGCTACGTGGACTGGACAGTATACATAAGAATACTTTAATGTTTTAAGAGTTAGTTTTAAGTGTTAGTGTAGATTTGTGGCAGTACAGCATGGAACAGTATATTTACTATCTACTTCTGTGTACTGTTGTTTTGGACTTGATGGATTTAAATAGCGTGGGGTGTGGGAGTGCATGGGGGCTTACCCCACTGCTTATCATAGAGAAGTAGATAGTTGTTTGTTTGCAGTAGAGAAGGGAAGGAAGGTTACATTTTTCTTTTTTTTTCAATATTTTGAGTGTCTATGTTATAAACATTCGGGATATAGGAGGTTAGACATTGTGGTCTGGATATTGTGTAGTTCAGGATTTTAGTATTTTGATATTTGAAAGTAGATCCATATATTTGTGTGTGTGTATGTGTGTGTATATATATATATATATATATATATATATATATATATATAGAGAGATATATATATATATATATATATATATATATATATATATATATAAAATATGTATGTAGGTTTACTATCTGTACTTGAAGATCAAAACAGAATCTGTCCACATCTGTCCACATCTGTGAATCAGATGTGCAAAGCTGAAACTATCAAGTAGGTCAGCATGTCGAAGTGCACACAACAACATCATCGAATTTGCACTTTTGACAATCCGTTAAGCAAGACCCTAGTAAACACTACAAAATTACATCTTTTTTCCATGTGGGCTACACCCGCCCTGCACCCCACACCCCCTGTAAATAATATATTCCAACTCCAAGATCACACTACAGTGGGGAAAAGGGCTTTTTCCCAATCCCCACTGTTCTGCGATCTGTATTTAGAATGCCAAAGACAGGTGTCCAAATGCACTGTTGCATTTGCGTATCTGAACACTCGCACTTGTGCAAGTTAGATGAAATGGGAATTGTTCAACATTTCCATTTCTGTCTAACCGGTGCTCGGCATTTTGATAGTAAACCGTGTGTGTGTGTATGTATATATATGTATATATATATATCTATTATACATGTGTGTAATATGAGAAATGCTAAGGACAGTTTTAAAATGATTCACTCCTATATGCTTTTGTAGTTCTATGTGTAGCACACTTGCAGCTGACATGCTCTTTAGGAATCTTACAATGAGATTGACTAGAGTGGGGACCACGAGATTCACTAGAGTGGGGACCACGAGAAGAGTACAGTTGTGCAGGTAAACTTACTAAAACAGTCAAGGTTAGAATAATTACTGCTGCAGTAGCCTTTGTTATATGGGTTGTGTCCTGCTTAAGTATACAACAGCTGTCCAACTTACAATGCTTCAGAACACCTTCCATGTGCCCAAACCATTTGGCAGCTTGAGCTGAGTTGTCTAAAAAGACAGGTTTGTGCACTAAGCCCTTCAGCGTTTTCATGCCGGCTGAGATAGGGAGGCTGAACCCTTACAGGATATAGCTAGGAGTAAAAATACATGAATGTTCACACCCTGGCATAACAATATACTCAAATTTAAGGGAGATAGTGGGAGGAGAGTGGCTACTGCAGCAGTGGTCATCCGAACATCTACTTTTATGGTAAGTTTACTTTCACAAATGCACTATGTTCATCATATTGATAACTGCTGCAATAGCCTAAGCTGTATGTGTACCTTACCATAGTCTGCAACATTTGTGGGGGTGGGTGATGGAAGGGGAAGGATTTAGGAGACCCTGGAGAATGGTCTTCACAAAGCCTGATCTAGAGCTAGAAAAGGAATCAAGTTGGTAATGCTTTGCAAAAGTATGTACAGAGAACCAAGTTGCTACTTCTGGAATACTTTTAGAATTTAACTGTTTTGAAAAAGTTATACATGAAGCCAAGGCCCTACTACAATAAGCTTTGACCCTGCCTGGAATTGTTTTGCTGTGGTGGAAATTAAAGATAATAGCCTGAAACAACCATTTCGAAATAGTCTGCTTTGACACTGGTTTTCCCTTCTTTCTACCACAAGAAATGAACTCATCAGAAAGAGTTTGTTTGTCAAGCAAGCACCTGAGTTATGGGTATCCACATTATACTTTCTTTTATCCTTTAATTTTGAGTTCAGGAAAGAGTACAGAGAGAGAGTTTGACTTGAAGTAAACTCTGATACCACTTTAAACATAAAAGAAGGATGAGTTCTCAAGGAAACCCAGTCTTGGTTGAAAATGAGATGTAGTCGTCTCACCATAAGAGCTTTCAACTTGGATACACTTCTTACAGAGGACAGAACAATCAGTAAAACAGTTTTCTGTGTTAAGGGCCTCAAGCCAGTCTGATGAGCTGGTTGAAATGGAGCAAGTGATAGTTTCTCTGATACAAAAATCAAGATCTCAAGGAGGAGCCACCAGTTTTCTTTTGTTTCTTATGCAAACCCTCTTTCAAAATATTTTTACATGAGAGTGCATTCGAAGAGGCGTTCCCATGGGCAGACATGCTAAAATGTCTTGTAAGTGAACCTTGGTAGGGGAGTAAGAAAGACCATATTTAAATATTGTAAAACCAGAGAAACACTAACCCTGAACTGATGCTGGTTATGTTATTAGCCCCAACTAGAAAACCTTTGCCATTAAATAATGACTTTCTAATAGCAGGTTTTCTCCCTTCCATTGCTGCACAACCTCCAGAAACAGGTGCCTAAAGAAATTACGACCCTATCATCCAGGCAGTCTGTTGAAGTTCTCTGCAGCAGAGATGCATCTAACTCACTTGCTGTTGTGTGAATAGATCCATTCTGTGAGGGAGGTTGTGATAATTGTCCTAATTCCAAAAGAAGGGAGCACCACTGATACCTGGGCCAGAATGGAGTTGCCGCAATGATCTGTGGGGATTCCGTCTGGATCTTCAGAATTACCCATGATTTTTAGGGTAAGGATGGAAAAGCATACAGGTGCATTCCTATCTAAGGAAATTAAAAGGCATCTGTTTTCCAGCCCTTCTTGCATGGAGGCCAGGAGCAGAATGTTGTCAGGTGATTGTTCAGAGAGGAGGTAAAGAGATCTACTTCAGGAACTCTCCACAGATGGATTAAATCATGCAAGAGTCCTGATCCATATTCAATTCATGAGGTTCTGCCTTTGTCCTGCTGACCTTGTCTGCCACACAGTTTTGCACTGATGGAATGTAGGATGCATCTAGAATGAGATTGTGATGAAAAGTTGTTTCCCAAGCTATCATAACTAGTATGCTTTCCCTTTATACAGTCATGCCGACTTGGCTGCCATTTGTTATGGGGGGAGTTCCTGCTTTCTTTTTGGTACCTCCTTCTTGCCATTGTTTTTAATTGTCTGCTTACCAGCATTTTGCCAAGACTGTGTCTTTTGCTTCTTGCAAAAAAATGGACAAGTGGATAGGCAATCCCTTGGAAAATTTGACAAAGGACAGTTGAATAATATAGAAGTTTCCTGTATCAGCTTATTCCCGTCCTCATGTTTTTTGATGACCTCTGCAGCAGAGGATCCAAAAAGTAATACTCTACCCAAAGGATAATTTAACATCTCATTTTTATATCTGCACCCATGCAAACCTCATTACAGTATCAGTGGTTATAGCCCTGGAAGAAATACCATTTGAGTCACACGCACAATCTGTAAACACATTGTGACCTGTGCAATGGAAGAAACTAAACCACTCAAAGCAGAATTACATCACAAGAAAGAACTACAGATAAAACATCCCTCGTACTTTAAAATTAGTCAGAATAAATATTAACATATGAGCCTGATTCAGAATTCTGAAAATCAAAGCTGAAACATACACTTTTTCCCCATACTTAGCAATTATTTTGTCATCCTTAGCTGAAGGGAAAGATGGGAATTTGCCAAATGTTTAGCAGCAGCTGATTTAACTAAAGCTATAGCTGTTGGTTCAGCTCTGGTATGAGCGTATAGAGACTTGAGATTGTACAAGGTTTCTCATTTTATCAGGGAAGTTGCAGGCTGTGCCAATCACATCATCCAGTGCTGACAGCATAAGGGAGGGATGGGTGAAGGTTCTGGAAATTCCATATGTAGCAGCTCATAGTATTGTCTGAAGAAAACACAAATATTTTGAAACTAATCTTAGAGAAAGAAAATCCCTTTCAGGGTGATTCAGATACCACATAATCTCCTTTGAATATGTGTCTGAGATGTGAGGTAAAAGCCCTGCATCTGTCCCTTCATCATCTTATTCAGATTCCAAGTCTTGAATCTCTTCAGGAAAAGAGGAATCCTTTTTTTTTATTTTACCAGAAACCACTTTATAAGAAGAAACAGCCTGAACAAGAACCTCAGGTACACCCAGTATACTACTCATTTCCTGGTGAATTTGTGCAGGAGTAGTCAAAGATTTAGTTTTCTGCTTTTTGACAGAAAATTTTGCCAAACATGTTTTTAATGGTAGCAGCAGCTTCTTCTCCAGGGATGGGCACAACATTCTGACTAAACAAAGGACTCTTTCCTGCCCCTTCTCTCAAAACCATCAAGAATGTGTCTCCCTTGTCCACTGAGGGTACATCAACACCTGCAGAGAACTTGTCTAACCTCATGTCCATAGTGGCTGTAGGTGTCAACACTAGTGGGATGCAGGAAAAAAAAAAAAAAAATAAAAAAAGTAAAAGTGGTTCTAGCAGTGTAGGTAGGTATAGGTCCCCCAACCATGTCCCAGACTCACACTCCATGTTCCCCCCCTGGAACTGTGAAAATATTTGGGTCCAACCTAACACAACACTACTTCACTTCCTCTAGTAACTGGGAAAAACTACAAAACTACATACATACCACCACACGCTTCGCGTTTTCGAATTCATTAAATTCCAATGGACCCACCACCAGCTTCTTCTTACTCCAGGAGAAACAACATCCACACCTGTCATTACTTACACTGCAACAACTGTTGCACAGCAGCAATAGACTCCTCCCTGCTTAGATCCAACCACAAACTAATCACCTTGGAAATTCACCCCCAAAGGTAACCACCATGAAAAACTTCTCCAAAGCTAACTTTGGGCTCCTAAAAACAGAGGTGCTTAACTTCACGGCACCCATGCAAATGGAGAATAGTTGCATGACAGACAAATCATACACCAATGCACTGTACGAACACATACACAAATGCATGGATCTCGTCATACCCAATAGAACCAAGACACTCCTCCAAAAAAAAAAAAGGAAGCCAATCTGGTGTCCCCTGCCATAAATAAACTCCACAACAGAATGAGAAAACTGATGCAGAATAAGGTGAAGTCCCAAGACTGGAAAAACTCCCTTATCAACCTCAACAAAAAGTTGAGATCCCTCATCAAATCCTTTAAAGCTAGCTATGAAAACAGAATTGCAGCAGATAGTAAAGACAACCACAAGGCCTTCTATAGTTATGCAAACAATCTCCACGGCAATACCCAGATTTGCTCTGAGCTACTGCACTATGGTACCTCCTATACCAAGACAACAGATATTGCCAATATACTGGCTGACAGATTCAGTGCCAAGTTTACCCCTTGCCCCACAGGACCAATCACAATACCAGTAGATTGCTAGGCACCCAGTATTACTACTGCACAGGTTAAAACAGCACTGTCCAAGGCCAAGAATACAGCTTCTATGGGACTTGACAATATCCCTGGCTGTGTCCTACGTGAACTACAGAGTGAACTGGCACCTCACCTGTGTGCCCTGTTCAATCACAGCCTCACCTCATGCTTGGTCCCTACCGAATGGTGCACTGCTATAGTCATCCTTTTCAACAAAGAAGGAGCGACTAAAGACCCTGGAAACTATCGACCCATTAGCCTGCTGAGTCTGATATGCAAAGCATCATCATAGACCTAATAAACAAGGATATAGGGAATCTCCAAACTCTGGATCCTACAAAGTTTTGTTTTGTGAATGGTAGATCATGCCTGCTCAACTTGGTCGTCTTCTTTGAGTCAGTCACCAGAGGTGTGAATGAAGGCAAGGTGGTTCATACAGCCTACCTTGATCTGGCCAAGGCCTTTGATACCAATCCCCACTCAGGAATCATAGAAAAACTCACTAAGCTAGGCATCATCCCCTATTTCACTAGGTGGGTTGCAAACTGGCTCGCAGATAAAACCCGCATTGTGAAAGTAACTGACTCCAAGCCAGACTGCCGTCCAGTCATGAGTGGAGTCCCACACAGTTCGGTCCAGGGTCCTCTCCTGTTTGCTGTCTACTTCTCTGAAGTCCAGACCAACACAGAGACTCTGGCGACTCTGGCTGACAAAGTTTGCAGATGATTGCATGTTGGGAGCTATTATTAACTTCCCAAGTGATGTTGACATCCTACAAAAAGGCCTCACTGAGACCAACGACTGGTATCAGAACCATGGCCTTAAGCCTAATGCCAAGAAATGTGTCATCATTACCTTTGGGGAAAACCCAGGTCTCATGAGTTACCACATCAATGGTCTCTGAACACAGAAGGCATTATAAGAAATCTGGGAACACAGGTTGACAGCAACCTCTCTTTTGACCCACATTGCCAGTGTGGACAAAGTCCTTCTACATGGCACATCTCATTACTAAGGGTTTTGCATACAAGAAGAAAGAGGTCATTGTCTCCCTCTATTCCTTCCTCATTAGGCCAATCATCGAGTACAATACTCCATTTGGCATGTACCTCACTAGACACCTGCAACAACTGGAGAGGCCACAAAAGTACCTCACAAAGAGAATCCTAGGCCTTAAACACCTGTCCTATATAGACAAACTCAAAAAAATTCCAACCATTCTCTGTCTCATATCGCCTACTTAGAGGTGATCTCATCTCTGCTTGACTTACAAAGTCATGTCTGACCCAGCTCTATTAGAAATGTTACATCTAAAGAAATCCCTATCCCTCAGCACCACACAGTCTAGAGACCTCAACAGAACATGGTAGAGGGACAGGTTCATAACCCAGAGACTGCCCATGCTATGGAATAGACTTCCCATACATGTCAAGCAAAGCACTTCACCAGCCCTCTTCAAGAGAAATCTTGATGAGTGGATGAGAAATAGAAAATTCACCCTGGGGGATCAGTCCAGTAGCTCTACTTGACAGAGACAGTGGGAATTAAGGTTGGGTGGCACGATGCCAGGGTAATGCTATGGGCTAGGCTTGTAAAGGCTTCAGGGCCATTAGCCTAGTACACACCAATTAACTTATGAACCTATAAATACATTTTTCTAGGATTTTTGAGGGAAGTGTTTGATAGCTATGGGTGTATAGTTTAACTCAGTTGATGTTCCTCCTTTATGCAGTGGTATTATATAGGATTGTTTCCCAGTTAGGCAGAACATTGTTTTCAGTAACTTGACTGGCTGATCAGAATGGAGGCTGGGAAAAGCGAACACATTTTCAGCAATTTTCAGAAAATTTGGTTGGATGTTTGCCTGTAGCTATGACTGTTTAAGTTTGGTTAGAAGTCATCTTATGGTTGAATTTGGTGCAGGGTAAAAGGAAGAGGACTGATTGTTTGCTAAACCAGTTAGAAGTGGCTTAGGGGAGAGAACTGGGGTGATCAGTTTGGGAGAAGTACTGCCTGAATAAAGTAGTCATTGAATTGAGTTGCTATGGAATCATTTTTGTTCATAGTGGCAGGGTGAGTTATGGTAGTTTGTGTATTCATTAAGGGATGACTAGAATAATTTGGGATGATTTATTTTTAAGGTTGTCCTAACAAAGATGTTTTCTGTTTTAATATGTAGCCTGGTGATGTTTCTGAGATGCCTAAACTTTTGGAATGTGGATTGTTATATTATGCTATTCCTTCCATGCTTTGTCCATTTCAGCATAAGATTTGGTCTCTTGCTATCCATGGTGCTGTTTGATTTTACCCTTTTTGTTCTGACTGTGGCTAATTCATTTAGAATTTTGGGTAAATTGCAGTCAAACGCCATCTGGTAGTGCAAACATTAGCTCTAGAATGATTTGACACAATGACCCAGTGTGCAAAAGTAGGGAGAGGGGTGTGGATGGATGTAGTTCAAATGGGTGCCTACTTCGTCTAGGCACATTGATCTTCATATAGGATCAGGGCTGACATAAAAGTTAGTCAAATCTGTCTAGATTATGTACTTGATTGTAAACAATATATATGTGGTTGTACAAAATTCTTGATACATAGGCTGGGAGATGGTCAATTATTGCATCTGGTAAGCATTCCAAGAATTTTACACTTTGTTTTTGTTTGTTAGAATCCATTCCAGTATAGACTCCTTGTTGGTGTTGGTGGAGGAATTAGTCAGTTGGGTAAACGCAAACACATCTGATTCATTTGTCTTGGTGTAGTTTACAAATAGCCTGTATATATTAAGATCACCTAAAATAAATGTTTCGAAGGAGGTGTTGTCAGCCAGTGAAAGAAATTTTATGTAGCATTGTTGTTGCTTGGTGAGATACAGATTAACATGGACTTTCGTTGTTTGATTTTTAAGGTGAGAGATTAGAATTTCAGCATTGTTGAATTTTGGAATATTTAGGTGGGTTGGGGTAATTTGTAAGATAGTTTTGTAGATAATTGCTGTGCTGCCTTCTCTCATCTTTTCTGTCCATTCTTAGTGCATTAAACCCTGGAGGAGTGATTTCATTGGAAGACTTTTCTTCTTGGCCAGGTGTCAGTGGCGAATACAATGTGTGGAAAGTAACAGCGACTTGCGAATAGCCTGGATTTTGTCGCAGACTCTTCTAAGATTTTGGTTTTAAAATAAGTAAGTTCTAGTTGCCCACAGAGTGTGAAGTAATCATGGGGACATTTGATGTGGGAGGGGGGACTGGCTGTCATAGGTGGCTGTTGCATAGGGCCAGTTGTTTGGATGAATATCATCACAAAGTTCCAGGATGTGGGTGGTGTCTGTATTGGTATAGTGCCACTTAAACCTGTGTTTTGAGTTTTATTACCAGTGAGGGTGTGAGATTCCTAACCTTTACGTGCTTGTATTGGAAGAGGACAAAATTGACAGACTGGAAGAGATGAAGGATGTAATGATTGGGATAGGGTATTGTCAAGCAGTGAATGTTGAGTTAGTGATGGAGGTAATGGAAGTGTGCTGAGCACAAGTCTCCACAGTGAGGATTGTAGTATCATTGTGGACTGATGTGAACTGAAGGAAAAGAGAATTTGGGAAAATGTTTGGAGCAGTGTGAACTGAAGGAAAAGAGAATTTGGGAAAATGTTTGGAGCAGAAGGGAAGTAAGGTACTGTTATGTGATCTGACAATCTCATGGAGAGTAAGAAGTGGATGATAGTTGTTTGAGGACGTGAAAAAGACTTATGAAGAAGGGGAAGGAAATGTATGAGTGAGAAGAAAAAAGGATGTGAGAATAGCTCTGCAGGAGGGCCAGGGCAGAAAATGGTCTATCGCTAATGGTGTGATTTATAAGATTTAAAATGAGCATTAATGAGGAGAAAACATCATTATAACGTGACGGTTTGAAGAAAGTGTTTAAGGAGTACTGGGCAGCAAAACAAATAAAAAGGGAAGTACAGGTTAGTCGTAGAAGTTGTTTCTCGAGTAGATGGGAAGTTGCAAAGAAGGTTGTGGAAATACTGAGAGGGATGTGGCTATGTCTGTGGGGAGTATTTGGTAGGGTGAATGATGTTAGATTCTCATAGGCTGTTGAGATTCTTATGGTGAAAGTTTGAAATGGTTGTTTAAAAATAGAGAAGGAGTATATTTTTTATTTTTTTTTATTTTTTTTATTTTTTTTTTTTAGTTTAGCTGTTTATTATTCCATTTTCCATAGCCGAGGAGGCCCACAGAAATCTCCACACACACAAGACACAACACAAATAAAGACTAATACAGAACAAAATATACAATTATACATACAAAAAAAATATATTTAAAAAAACAGCATACATTTAAGGAACTCAAAAATTTAAATTCATAAACAAATACATACACAATGTTTCAAAGATTTCTAAAAAAAAATTAAATGGCAATAAGGCAACAGCCAAAGCAACAAGAAAAAAAGCTAAGGAAAAGAAAAGGAAAAGGAAAGGAAGAAGGAAAGGCACAAGGAAGGCCAGAATCAAAGGAAGAGAGGAGAGAAAAAAAGAAAAAACACAGAGGTGGGAGAGAGAGAGAGTAGTAGTAGGGTCAGAGCAGAGAGGGGGGGAAGGGAAGCAGGGTAGATGTTTGGTTTGGTATAGAGCATAAATTATAGTTGGAGGTGCTGGGTGGGAAATGGGGTACGGACGTGAATCAAAGGCCACACTAGATGCAATTTTCAGTATCCAGAAACCATCTGTAGTCTGGTAAGTCACAGTGCAACACCACTTTGGTCCTGTTTTCAGAGTATAGCTATGAGCTTACATTTTGCTCAAAGTATCACTTGCTTCTCCGTTGGTTGTCAATGAATCATCGTCAGGACATGAAAAAGTAACACAGAAATAGAACAAAACTGCCTATAAAAAGAGGGAGATTTGCTAATGTAGTAGTTGCAATAATAGTTTAGGAGGTGAAGGTTAAAGCTAATTTAATTGGGGGGATCTGAAGCTGCAGAGGGGTAAGTGGAGGTCATCTGTGACCCTAGTGCTGTAAGAGTCAACAAGTAGAATTAGGAACAGAGCATGACTGACATGATGGTAACAGAATTTACAGAAATAAATTCCTCTTACGTTGACTTAATATTAAGGTCCATAAGATCTTACAAGGCTGTTTTTTTTTTTCTAATATACTTGCTTGTGAAAATTTCTGTTGCAGGTGCCCACAAAAGTGTGTGATATCTTTGGAGGGGTTGCAATCTATGACTCTATGGAAATATTAAAAAATTATTATGGCTAGCTGTGGTGGAAAAAGGAGTACATATATAATCAAGGAGACAAACCGTAAATAAAATTAGTGCTGTGAAAACACGGAATATATGTTAATGAAAGCTAGAGAATGAGAGACCGCTCTAATCAGAAATGAAATTAAAGTTTTAGTAAATTAAGAGGTATCCATGTTCAATGAACAGCTGTCGTACACCTGGACAAGCATAGATTTGGTCAATGGCTTCTTGCCTTTTTTGGTTGAGACTATGATGCTTTGTATTGTGGGAATTCAGCTTTGCTGCAGCCGGGTTTTTCATTTCCTCACTATTTTAAAAATGAGGTGTTGCCCCTGCAAAAATATTTATTTTCTTTTTATTGTACCTTTTGAGTTAGAATTCATGATTTAAAAAGGCATACAGTTCTGCATACAGTTATTTAAAGTAAACAACTAAAGCACACTGAACATTTTCTACATTCCTTGGGGATATTCCCCTACCTCATTTCTCTGATCATGATGCTGCAAAAGGTCAGAGAAGACCAAAGATCCTGTGGCCCCTCTGTGACTAAAACATTACTGTTTCTCCCATCTCCTCCATTTATTTGAGAAGGCTCTGCTACAGCTACAAACACCCTGCACCAACTCAAACCAGGGTAAAGGGGTACTGCTACAGCTACAAACACTCTGCACCCACTTGAACCAGGTAAAGGGGTATGACTACAGCTACAAACACTGCACCCACTTGAACCAGGTAAAGGGGCATTGCTACAGCTACAAACACTTTGCACCCACTTGAACCAGGTAAAGGGGCAGTGCTGCAGCTACAAACACTCTGCACCCACTTGAACCAGGTAAAGCGGCAGTGCTACAGCAACACTCTGCACCCACTTGAACCAGGTAAAGAGGTATGACTACAGCTACAAACACTCTGCACCCACTTGAACCAGGTAAAGCGGCAGTGCTACAGCAACACTCTGCACCCACTTGAACCAGGTAAAGGGGCATGACTACAGCTACAAACACTCTGCACCCACTTGAACCAGGTAAAGGGGCAGTGCTACAGCTACAAACACTCTGCACCCACTTGAACCAGGTAAAGTGGTATGACTACAGCTGCAAACACTCTGCACCCACTTGAACCAGGTAAAGGGGCAGTGCTACAGCAACACACTGCACCCACTTGAACCAGTTAAGAGTACTGGCATCGCCTGACTGGGAGATCCCAAAACTGGCTTTTTGGATGCCTTCAGCCTGATACCCTTTAAAAGACACCTTTCAGGAACAGCAGTGTGCATTTTGCAAGAGAACAACAAAATCAGCACTGGTAAAAAATCTATTTTTCCAAAACTGAATAGTTTGTCATTACACTCTCTCTAGAAGGATGGCACTTGTGGAGATTTATGAACAAAGTCATGTAATATTTTGCAAGGCTTTCCCAAGTCTATACAGCTTGTGATTCTATTAAAATGCAGCTGTCAGCCATTGCTGAGGCCTCCTCTGAACACTTCATATCACTGTCAAACAGTTCCTCAAAAGGGGAGGGGGGGCTGCACTTGAAGCCCATTCTCGGCAGAATAGTTGCACCTCTTCCATATACCTAAATTTAGTGATTGAATAATTCTAGAAGTTACAGAATGAAAGTTAAGGCCTAACCCTTGAAATAATCTTGTGACTGCCAGCTCATATACTACAGTTTATGAAATGCAGACCTTCATGTGCAAGGGAGCCCTGCACAGTGTTCATTAGGGACAAGATACGCCACAGGATGAAGTCTCCCTAGGGAGGTAATGATTACAGTGTGATTTGTTGGACTGCAGTAATACATTTTGCCTTACTACTATTCAGAAATCCAGCTTGTAGTCCTTTGAAAAAATTTGCACAGAAGTTCAGGTAGCTGTTTTATAAATACCTACTGATATATCATAAAGAAGGTTGTTGTGGCTGCCTGCTTGACGGCGAGATCTCCCAGAACCACTTTTACATGACTTTCATAACAGTAGTGCAGTAAGCCAGCAACTTCATCAGTGTTTGCTTACAAACTGTCCTTCCTTCCTTGCCCTGCATGAATTGAATCATTCAAAGAGCATATCTGACTATCTGAGATCCTTAATTTCTTCTGTGAGGTACTTGAGGTGTCTATGCACATCCAGCAATTGTAATATCATTTCTTGTATATCTGAGCTTAGATCCAGTAACAGTAATTGTATAGCTTGTTGACTGCCAGCAAAAATATCACCTTGGGGACAGCTATCTGAAATGGTATGCTTCATGGGCAAGTAATGATAATGTAGCAGTGATTCTTCTGAAAAACATGGTACAGCTGAGAGAATGCTCCTCACAACAGTAAATGCACAAAAAGGAGGATCACTTTTGCAATATAGGCTCCCATCCTTTTGACCTATTTGCCTTAGAGGTGAGAAAAGGTAAGGCACCAGCACATTTGCAATGTGTCTATAGGTTTACCTTCATGTGTGCGTATTGCACAAGGGCGAACAGCAATTGTCCGAAAGGCAGTTTGCAAAGCTTGCAAATGCCGAACAGAAAAAGGTTTGAATGTGCAATGAGCAAATGCACAGTGACATTCGCTCACTGCACATTAGAAATTTTGGGGCGGATTGCAGTATAGTGGGGATCGGAAAATGGTCCCTTTCCCCACTGTAATGCAATCTTGAGTTAGAATATTAAAGTAGGGGGGTGTGGGGGGCTTCATTAGATTTTCCTTTTGATATCTATGTTTGAAAATCAGTGAATCTGCTTTTTGATTTGCTGATTTTCGAACATATTAAATTGTCGCTGTTATGACTTTAGTGGTTACGATTCGCTCATATGAGCAATCACACCACTGTGATTCAATTTTGTAAAGGTAAACCATTTGTATGATCTTTTTAAAAATCAGGGAGGCAGAAACATATTGTTTTTGTGTCCTCCTCTTGCCAAACCATTTACCATAGCAATTCAAGAGCAAACATATTGGCCTTTAAGCTTAAGTCCTTGAGAGCTTTGCAAACAAACCGAAGTGGCATTATAAACAAGGAACCGAAAACTGTATGAACTGCTTCCCCTTGTAGCTTTGTGTTGGATTGACATCCTGGGCTAAGATAGCAGCTCAACTTCTCTCTGGAGCTGTCCATAAAAGTTGTAGAATCTGCACCAGAAGAGTATTTATACTGGTTTGGTAATTTCCCATGGACAAGTAATCCCACTGTAGCAAAATGTGTTACTGTTTAAGGATATGCTGTTACAACTGTACTCACCCAATTTCAGCTGCACACAGCTAGTCTATAGAGAGCTGTAAATATGACAGCTAAAAAGAAATCACTAAGCCAACTAATCCTTTAGTACAGAAATCTTCTATGAAAACCTAAAAATGTAAGGTCAAGGAAGCATAGCCCATTTTTAATCTCAGCAAAATGGTACTTTCTGAATGTATCACCATTGTAATTTAGCTTGCTGTATTCTGTATACAGGAAGCTAGCTTCAATAAACAGCATCAAATACATGATGAAAGTGAGATTAGCAAAAAGATAGTGTTCCCAGATGATATAATGTTTGTCATGTGAGAAGTGTGCTTGCAATGAATCACCTGCATTTTAGTACATAACCTGACTGCAGGAGACATTCAAATACCACAGACTGCAGTCACATTTCTTTTGATGGTCAAAGACAAAAATGCTGAAAAATGTATTTATGGATTTTGTTTCTGTACTTACTTACTTAAATGTTTGCTTGGAGTATAGGTACTGTGATCAACAAAATGACTGACCAAGTACTAAACGTAGTTCAAACAAGTAAACTGAAAAGTTCTAGTACTTCCTTCTGACCACTAAGTAACTATTTCTCTCTCCCCACAATTGTTCCTTGTTGATTACTATAAAATGGTATGACTTGGTGAACTGTCACAATGCAGACCTAATGTCCTCCTCCTCCATCTATGTTCATAGAAGTCCGAACTTAGGTTTTGGAAAGTCTCACCCTTCACCCCTGCACCAGTAACATTTTCACAAAGAAGTATGTCCCTTACACAAAACATATTGGCTTCATAGTATTAGTGGGGTGCATTAGTTATGCATTTAAGTTGCACCGCATGGTATATATAAGGAACCGAGCTTTGAATAGGATGCATACCGTTGTACAAATACTCAAGGAGATGGAAATCTTTTAAGAGCTATTAGTACAGCATTTAGCAAGCAGTGGTCACCAAATAAGGGAGCAAAATCAGAAAGACTGGTGATACAGATAAGAAACCAGTAGTAAAAGATGGATACTATTTAAATGATGGGCCTACTACAGAAATGTGGTATGCAAACAAGCAGGACATTAGGATGTTGGAGCCATGTTGGTGCACATCCCTACACGGTATTGAACTTAGCTGCATTATGACCAAGTACCCAGATCAGAGACAGTGGACCAGTGGGCTTGTATGAGCTGGACCTCATGGCCATACTCAGGATAAATAAACACCATGCCTCTTAACTGACCCTGATTTGGCAGAACATCTGGATCCCATTTCATATTTTTCCTTGTTCCTTGCAACATTTTGGAGCTTTCTGGTAAGTCATTGAGGACTACGATAATGCCAAAAAATAGTTTCATATTACTTGTTCATAAAATGCAAGTTGATAGCAAAATCTGTTCTGTTAACTTTTAAAGTAAATTAGGACAATATTAAAAAAAAAAATCCTTGATTTTTGAGCACAGAACTTGTGTATTGCTCTAGTGGCACTTATGGCCAGCAAAGCCTTTTCCCTAAAAGCCACAGACATGGTCCAATGAACACCAGTGGTTAGTGCAGTGTTTGCTTACTAA
This sequence comes from Protopterus annectens, assembly GCF_019279795.1. Classification (NCBI taxonomy): domain Eukaryota; kingdom Metazoa; phylum Chordata; order Ceratodontiformes; family Protopteridae; genus Protopterus; species Protopterus annectens. The sequence continues at coordinate 4,495,264 of NC_056739.1, read as the reverse complement.
AGCACTTGTATGTGGTTAGTACACTGTTTGCTTACTGCAGCGGATGCATGCCCACCACCGATGTTTTTTTTTTTCTTTGTCTACTGCGTGCCTTTCATATCCCACCCTCTCCATGTCTGGGAGTGCTCATTGACTTGGGAAAGGCCCTTGGATCAGAGAAGAACAGATGTCAGCCTTACGTATACTGTCCTATACACCATTTTTTGGGGTTTCTTTTGTCTGCCGTAACTGGGCCACGCTCTTGATGTTACACACACATGAAGAGGAAAACCCACATTTACAATAGTCTGTATAAGACTACAGTATATAGGCTTTTTCCAGTTTTTTCTTAAGATTGGAAACAGTACGTCAGTGCTCTAGTTTATTTAATAATCTGATTAACAGGTAGGTGAGGTAGACTGACGCATCATTTTTAGCCATGACTCAAACTCAGCTGAGTAAAACAGAGTTAACAGAACGTTTTAGTGAGACAAAACAAGAATGCTAGCAGTAAGCATCTGATAGTTATAAGTATTGATACTATGGAAAAATAAAAATATGAAACATATATAGTAAACAGAAGTAAATGAAAGAGTTATAGTTACAAATTTTGGTTGGAAGTATTGCAATTACATATGCCCAATGAGAAACAGTTCTGTTCATTTCTGAATAAAAGTATTTTATATGGCATTGGTTTAAGGTTATCATTTTAAGGAATATCACTCATCCACATCCATTAAAGATACTGCAAGTATTACATTTTCCACACATTTTTCTGGACTATTCTGAAGTATTGGAGCATTTTGGATGCTGATATCATTTGCAGATGGTTTCATGTGGCAGGGGCTATATTAAATATCTCCTCATTGACTGCCTTTCCAAACTGCGTAACTAAAGTGGAATTTTATTTACTGGCATTTGATTGGGAAAATCTGAATGGGTATGACTCTATTTTTAGTGGTGGCCAGGGGGAAAAGCTCCAAAGTATTAGAAAACATTTTAAGAAAAATAATTCTGCAGTCTTTAAAAACAATACAAGAAGAAATAGAGTTTAAATGATTATACAAAATTGGAAATAATAAAAAAACATTGGCTAAGAATGAATAGAACTCGTATGTCAATGATATTTTAGCCAGTTTATAGAGAAATTAAAGGTAAGTTAGTGTAATACAAACATGAATTGCAGTAAGAAGTGAAAGAATAGCAGCCTTGGTATATTTAGAGAGAGAAAGCCGGGGGAGGGGGGGGTTGATAGAAGTAAGGAAGTGAGTGAAGAAAGGATGTAATGTATGAACAGGTATCTGTCTGCATTTAGGGATATGGACGCTTCTACTGGTATATGCTTGCTCCTTCATAATTAATTTAAGCAGGGATAAAACTGCAAATTGATAATTCTGTAACGAAGGGAGCTAAAGTGTACTGTTGCTTTATCTTGCTTTGAAATCCAAATATTGTGTGCTTACTTGCTAAGAAAGCAAAGCTACAGATTCCATTTGTTTTCATTTGGCGTAGTTGAGCATTGGCTGGTAAATGAAACATTCATTGCGCTGAAAGGCAGATTTTTTTATTTTAAGAGTAAGACATTTTTGTTATTGCTTGTCTTGCTGATGGAGAAAATAGCTGTAAAAATTTGCATCACGATTTTTGTTGCTCTACTGCCTGTTATTTGTACTTGATTCAGTTAATTGCTTAAAAGGTAGACCAAGGTACAATGCAATTCTGAGATATTTTTGTTGGTCTTGTGGCAGAGTTTTCCTTCGGTCTTTGGATCTTGGCAAATAATCTTTAAAGTACCCCTCTCAGTCAAAGACCCTAATTACTAATTTGGAATTGCAAACAAAGTTGATTTGCTGCCATCCATTTAGCTAATTGCTTAACCTGTTGCAGTTTTTCACTGATAGTAAAGGCTTTATGTGCATAAAATATGAGTCTATCATCTTTGTTCTGGACCAGTTTTGGTGAAAGGAGATTGTGTGAAATCATTTAGGAATAGGAAGAAAAAAGGTGAGTACAAAATGGAGCCCTGCAGTAATCTACAGGTCAATGTTCCTGTGTTTCACATTGAGAATCTATGAAGCTCTTTTGCCATGAGAAAGTTTTAAAAGAAATTAAGCCTAGACAAAAAAAAAGAGAAGCTTGCAGTTAATGACCTCTAATATCCTTGTCATCTGATAGTAGCGGTTGTGCTGATGTTGCTATGGAAACTATCACAAAAGAGTCCACAGTTTGCATTTTAAGAAGAACTTGAAATCTCATGACAAGAAAACAAAGCCTGATAACCTGTAGTCTTTTACTGAGTTTTGCGGTTGCTGCTCTGAGATGAAGAATAACACAGCACAAGCAGAAAACTAAAAGTCAATGTAGAAAGGGATGATGGTGATGAAACGGAGGAAGCTCAAGAAACCAGGATAAACTGTAATTTTGGATGCAACGCTTTAACGATAATCATACAGAATATTATATCCATAAGGTAGCAGAAAGTATTCTAAGAACTAAACCAACATGGGAATGGAGAAAGGAGATTCTGCCAGTAGGGATGGCTGCAATTAGGGATACAGACTGTAGGCAAGAGGTGGCTGGAATTTATTGGGGAGGACTAGCAAAGGAACCAAGGTATTGGGAGGAAAATAATAGAGATGGAAAGATGATAGAATGGGAAGATGCCAAGAATTTATTTAGACAGCAGGTTAGAGATTGCCTTCCCAATCAGGGATTGATATCAGATTATAGGCAAAGAGGAAGAAATAGGGGGGGTCCTAAATAAAAGACCAGTACTACTAGAGTTTTTAGTAGAATCTAGAGCAGAAGCTCCCATTAAAAAAAGAATAATTAGTACAGCATATAAAATAATGCATGAAGAGGCAGTTAGGATTTGGGAGGGATTGGAAAAGCAATTCTCAAAGAAACCATGGGAGGATTTGGGAGAGAGATTGGAAAATCAATTCTCAAAGAAACCATGGGAGGATATATGTATGTCTCCCAAATATGCAAGAAAATCTAGAAGATTTAGGATTTTTGCCTGTTAATGTTTACATAGATATTTTATACCCCAAGTAGACTCCAGAGAATTTTCCTCAGGTAGACAGCAAATGTTGAAGGTGTGAAGTGGAAGAAAGAGATAATTGGGAACATATTATCTGAGAATGTGAATTGGCGGACTTTAAGGATTCCCTGCAGGATGCACCATTGGAGATGCTAGGTGGCAGATTAGTCTGATGAGGGAGATAATTTTTCTGAGCTATGATACAGAATCTGAATTGCCTAGGCATGGTAAGGCTGTGTCTAATGATGGTGTCTGCCAAAAAAGCAATTACTAGAAAATGGAAATCAAAATCTAAACCAACTACACTTGAAGTAGTGAATATAGTAACGGAGATAAAACAACTGGAACGGAGATCTTTAAAAAGGGGTAGGAGCTAACTACATAGAAAAAATGGGAAGTGTGGGAACAATATATACAAGGGAGAAATGAGGTCTAAAAGGTGGCAGGACTTAAATGAGCTATGTAATTTTTGAGTGAGAAAGATTGGGTAGATTATAAGTGATGGATAATGTTGGCAAGTAGGTTTGTGTCTGTGTTTGTTTTCATTTATTATGTCAATGAATGATTGCCTATGCAGTAAATATGTTTCTTGCTTACAAAAATAAGGCAGGAATTGAATAAGCTATGTAATGTTGCTTAGGTTATATGATATATAGCAATGTAAGAGAAGTATAATGTTTGTCATGTTAATATAGTTTGATTGCTTTTATATGAATGTAAATTTGCCTTTGTCACAAGTGATAATTCAATAAAGGTGTTTAAAAAAGAATGAATAATGGTGTGTTTGAAGTAAATAGGCAAGGTGGCAGTAGTTGGGGATAAGCCTGAAAGTAAGATACTTAGCAATTTTGCAGGACACTTTCTGAAGAATAATGGGTTAAGTGAACTGAACCTTGCACCTGATTTTTTAGTCTAACTTCTCTATTCTTGCTTTTGTTTGTGTTTGACTTCTTTAGAGGGGAATGTAGGGCTTGAGTCTACTAGTGTATAAGGTCACTTATGTTTTGTATGTCTGTATCAGAAGAGGGAGTAAGGTTTATGCTCTTAATTGCACTTATAGTTGGAAGGATATATACTCCATATTTAATTTGGAATCTGTAAATAACATTTTGTCATTGAACTGGCTGATAAACTGACAGCTACAACTGTTTAGTTAAAGTTCATGGCGTAAGTGAGTATTTGGTTGATTGGCTTTCCAATATTTCCAGGAAGCATCCCTTTGTTTTGAGGTTATGGGTAGCCAGGGCAACAACACTGTTCTCTTAAATCTTCTTGTGGTTACATGAAATATGGTTTTCTGTATACTTCTGATCTGGTTAGTGAATCATTTACTGTGGTAAGTCTGGCTCACCATAATTATATAGCATCTGGTTAGTGAATGATTCAATGTGGTACGTTATGCTTACCATGACTGTATAGTGGGGATCAGTTAATAAAGTCGAGGTTTGAGGAGCTACGCTTCACTTTTTTTGTGGTATGCCTGTGATCTACAGATCAGGTAGGTAAGACTTGACAGTGACACTGATTTGATGAGGTTATTAGGCCAAATGTACATGCACAGCTTATATTATGTATAATATTGAAGTCAGTGCTTGTTTGTGATGGGGTTTGTCTTGTGTCCTTTGTAAGTCACTGTTACCCTTTATGGAGGGGTATAGTATTAGTTTAAATGTATGCTCACATGGCATTTACATGGGAATTGTCTTGTATAGTAGCATTTTTTTTAAATGCCAGTAAGGCAAACTGTTTTGGAATACCAGTAATGCAAGCTTCATTTATGTGTGCTAAAATTGTTACTGATAATGCAGACATATATATGCTGATATCCATATATATTGATTAATTATATTTATGGGAGCATATCATTGGTAAGATTTTCCAGCGTGATTTTTGTGTGTTTAAAGATGCATTGTTTCTTACAAAGTCTATAACTCACCATCTAGCTCTTATGTCTGAAATATGGATGTATGTTGTAACTGGATATTTAGGAAGCATAAATTGTTTAGGGATATTAATGATGGCTTTGTTGGTACAGTTTGTATTACATTAGCTGCTGAAATAGAAAGTAAGTTTTTGTGGATTTAGCAGGAATCTGAAGTTCAAGGGCAAGGTATGCTATACTTTTGTAAATAACATGCACGGTTTTAACTGAGTAATGTATCTTTGTGTATCCTAGATCTGGCTTTCAGTATTCAATATATTGTTGTGATTTTATAATGTAGAGATACACAACAACATTTATTAGCTTATGTTTGGGTTGGCTGCTTCTGAATTAAGCATGTAAAGAGAAAGATATTGTGGTCCAACAGACAAGGAAACTTTATACCATCTCACTGATAGTTCCATGAGTAAAATAAGCAATTAAGAATAACAAAAACCTTCAGAAATCTATCATCTCTAGCATAACATAATTTGCACAATGTATTTTTGTAGATAGTAGTGTCTATGAAAAGTTTTAAAGAAATAAATCTGAAAACTATACCAATTGGAAGCTGTCTCAGTGCAATGCTTAACACAGAATGGATTGCATATGTAACTTCATGCTAGTCAGAAGTGACAAACTTCATGATACCCATGCAGACAGGAACCAAAAGTTCGACTGCTGAGTCCTACACTAAGGCACTGTACGAACACATCCACTCATGCATGAATCGTGCCATCCCAAATAGAACCAAGATGCTCTCCTCCAAAAAAAGGAAGTCAATCTGGTGGTCCTCTGCCATAAACAAATTTTACAACAAAAGGAAGAAACTGTTGCAGAAAAGAGGAAAATCCTAGGATGCAAAAAACTCCCTTACCAGCCTCAGTAAGAAGCTGAGATCCCTCATAAAATCCTCCAAAGCTAGTTATGAAAATAACATTGCCAAAGATTCCAAAGACAACCACAATGCATTCTATATCTATGTCAAGAATCTAAATGGCAATGCTCAGATCTGCTCTGAGCTACAACAAAATGGCATTAAATATACTGATCCCAAGGATATTTTATCCTGGCAGATCGATTCAGTGCTAACTTCACCCACCTCTCACCCCCTAAATGGCCCATCTCAATACTGGAAGATTGCCAAATTCCAGTAATAATGGCCAAACAGGTAAGAAATGCACTCTTCAAAGCTAATAATACAACATCCATGGGACCAGATGACATCCCGGGCTGTGTACTACCATGAATTACAAAATGAACTGGCACCTCACCTAAGTGTCATGTTTAATCATACCCTCACCTCAGGCTTTATGCCCACTGAGTGGTGCACAGCTACAGTTATCCCACTCCACAAGGGGGGATCCACCTTGGATCCTGGGAACTACCGCCTCATAAGTCTGACGAGCCTGACCTGCAAGGCCATGGAATGTATTATCATGGAACTTATAAACAAAGACATTGGCAACCTTAAAACACTGGACCCCACCCAGTTTGGGTTTGTGAAGGGCTGATCTTGTCTCCTGAACCTGATTGACTTCTTCGACTCCAGAGCTGTGGACGAGGGTCAGGCAGCCCACACAGCCTATCTGGACCTCGCCAAGGCCTTAGACACCAATCCCCACTCTGGAATCACAGATAAACTTACTAAGCTGGGCATTAACCCCTGCGTCACTCAATGGGTTGCCACCTGGCTTACTGATGAAACCCACACTGTAAAAGTAGCAGACTCCAAATCCAGCTCAAGACAAGTGATAAGTGGAGTACCTCAGGGTTCAGTCCTGGGACCTCTCTTGTTTGACATCTACTTCTCTGAAGTACAGGCCAATGCTAAGGGACTCTGGCTAACAAAGTTCGCAGATGACTGCAAACTGGGAGCCATTATTAAATCCCCAAATGATGTGGATACTCTACAAAAGGGCCTTACAGAAACAGATGCTTGGTGTCACCCAAATGATGTGGATACTCTACAAAAGGGCCTTACAGAAACAGATGCTTGGTATCAGAGCCATGGGCTCAAGCTCAATGCCAAGAAATGTATAGTTATCCCCTTTGAGAAAAAACATGTACCCGTGAATTATCACATAGGTGGCAGTACACTAAACACCAAAAGTGTGATGAGACTTAGGGACACAGGTGGAAATTGGTCTCGCCTTCAATAACCACATTGCCACAACAGTCAGGAAATCATTTTATGTGGCACACCTCATCACTAAGGGCTTTTCATCCAGAAAAAAGGAGGTCATTGTTCCACTCTATTCATCCCTCATTAGACCCATTATAGAATACAACGCCCCATTTAGTATGTACCTCTCAAGACATCTACAACAACTGGAAAGGCTGCAGAAATACCTCACTAAAGGAATCACAGGCCTAAAGCAGATGCCCTATGCTAACTGCCTTTAAAAAGTCCAGCTATACTCTGTCACATATCTACTCCAAGGCAATCTCTGCTTAACATACATGGCCATGTCAAACCCAGAGCTGTTGGACATGCTACACTTAAAGAAATCCCAATCCCTCAGAGCCACATGCTCCAGAGATCTAAATCTTGTCATCACAATAAACAAAACATGCTGGAGGGATAGGTTCCTGACCCGGAGCCTCCCCAGACTCTCGAATAGACTGCCCATACATGTTAAGCAGAGTGCCTCTTTGGCCCTCTTCAAAAGAAGCCTTAATGATTGGATGGGAGAAAGGAAATTCACCCTGGGGATCACATCAGTCACCCTGCTAGACAGGGGTCCAGGGAAGTAAATAGTGTGGGAAGAAATAGCCAGGAAATTGTTATGGCTAGGCTTGCATAGGCCCTAGGGCCGATAGCCTAGTACCAACCTATGAACCTATAACCAACATGAAAAAGAAACTATATTACACAAATGTTATATAAGTAGTGAGGTTAATGGAACTGTACATGAGTTCTCAATAAAGAATGAACTGTGGTGGAGCTCATATCAAAGAAAGCCACATTGAAATCATTCTTTCTGTACAGTGTTGCTCTCCCTGTGATTTCGGATGTGTGGAAGATGCCCTTGCATATGTGCTGCTGAACTTCGGAATCAGTGCACCTCAGAGTGAGGAGAAATCACTGCAACTCTGCATCTTGATCTTGTCATATAAGCACACAAATTACACATTAGTAGAGTGTGAAAAAACAAACAATAGACCTGAGAAAGCATACAATAAAGCTCGCAGACAGTTAACTTCTCTTCCTTTAATGTCACAACCAAAGCACAAAAACAAAGCTCTGCATTAATGTCCTGAATTACGTTTTCATTTGTAAAACTTCATCAGGTGTGGGCTTAACTACAGTAATTCCCAAATAATTTTAAACCCAAACTACTACCTACTAAGGCACTAGAGTGTGAAAAAATTATCACTCACAAATATATGGCAACTGTTAATTACACTATAGCTAAAAGCCAATGTTTAGTGTTCTAGTGGGGAGTGCTGAACATCTCTCGCTACTTAAAACAGCAGCAGTTGGCATTAGCATGACCCCAGCTGTAGACTTAAGTTATGTAACCCACAGGATGAGTGCCAGCTGAAACTGTACAAATTACTTCAATGGTGGTACATTAAGCACAATTCTCAGTGTCTTACTAGTGGTACATCCTGTAAAAGTAAGGATGTCTGTGAATTCTGAGGAGTGCATTGCACAATAGAAACATTTGAAAACCATGACTATTCTTGGTCCAGTGTGAGGCAATGTATAGTGGGCTTAATGGCATCAAAACAATTAGAACTGCAGTGACTGATTCTCTTAAAGTCACGGTTGGGTCTCCAAGCAAAAGAAATAAAATAAATGTATGCATTATATTGCAATTGACTGTTTTCCTCAACACATATGCCAGTGAGACAGCAGTGAAAAAACTCTGCTTACTGTTTCCTCCCTACACTGTAAATCCTGTACCTCCCTGGATTTTGAACTGTATCCTCTGTTCAGTTTTTTTTTTCTTTTTTGTACCAGCCTCACTGGCTTCCTGACTACTTTCCATGTTCTCATGTCCACCTTTTCTGTTCCCACTTCATTTGGGGAAGAGGAATGGACCAGAAGATAGATGGTGGTTATAGAGGATCTACTGGTGGTACGTATTTAAGGCAGACTGATTCCCATCCTCCTTTCATTACCAGTCTATATATTGACCATCTGTTGCTATTAGCTTGTGACTTTTCACAGTCCTTCACAGAGTATGTGGACTGCAACAAGCTGTCACCCCAACAGGGGAATTATTCTGGCTTGTTTTTATTACCAGACAGACTACACTATAGGCAAATCATTTTAATTCCTTTAGCAGACATCTTACAAGTTCAGATAGAAGAGGGATATATGGAGTGGTTGCTGCAGCATCAGGCTATCTGTGCTCCTTATAGGAAATAACAGTACGGTTAATAGCGCCTTGCTGATGACTGCAGGTATGGGAAAATTTGGTGTAACTGCATTCTCTTTAATGGTGGTTGGTACAGTAGAAAATTCTGATGCAATATTTTGACTATCATTCGCCCATGATGAAGTAGCAGTTGATTTTCCTTTCATTCTATCATCTACTACATATAATGCAGGTCCTGATTTGGAAGGAACTATTCTTGGTATCCGTGTGTTTCTCCTCTAGGGGTCCTAAGGATGGACTGCTTAACCAACTAAAAAATGTCTGTGCATTGTTTGTGGATCCTTATGGAAACTTGCAGATTTTGGTTCTGCGTATAGGAGACCACACAAGCTGAATGATTAATTCTAGATGGGACTGGAGAATAAAGAAAAATTATTGCTGTGACTTATTACTGCAAGCAGGAAAGAAGTTCTCAATTTGCTTGCTTGCATTTTGTTAACCTGATAGCTAGGCTGGTCTAATGATCATTTTCAGCAATGGCCTGCATTCATAAAACAAATACAAGTACAAATGCTATGTATAAAGAACAAGAGAGAATACACAAGGTGTACATACACAGAGAAAAAGAAAGAATACAAGGTTATTCATCATGCTATAGATCATTGTAAACCAGGATAATTATTGCACTGATCTCTGCTCGACTTACACAGCCATGTCTGACCCAGCTCTGTTAGAAATGCTACATCTAAAGAAATCCCAGTCCCTCCACACCACACACTCCAGAGACCTCAACCTCATTAACGCAATCAACAGAACATGCTGTAGGGACAGGTTCATAACCCAGAGACTGCCCATGCTATGTAATAGACTTCCCATACATGTCAAATAGAGCAACCTCACTGGCCCTCTTCAACAGAAATCTTGATGAGTAGATGGGAAATAGAAAATTCACCCCTGGGATCACTCCAGTGGCTCTACTCAACAGAGGCACTGGGAACTAAGGTCGGGTGGCACAATGCCAGGGTAATCCTATGGGCTAGCCTTGTAAAGGCTCCAGGGCCATTAGCTTAGTACACACCTCTGAAACTATGAACTGATTATATACCTTTACATGCCCTAAATCAGAATTAGATTTTGTCCTGGTAATGAGGGGGGGGGCTACACTATTATTTAATTGCTGTGTTTATATTATGCATAAAGCTGTAGGCTTAATTGAACATTTTCACAAAGATAAGTGAGAATCAATTTAATTATTGTAGTCAGATGAGCTGGAGCTATACCCTTGGAATATTTTATGATCAGATTAAGAGTGGAAGTGAAGCAAACCAGTGTGCTTGACATGGCTAGTTTTCATGAATGTTGCAACATCTTCAGAGAGGAGCTATGGTCAGTTATTGCTAACTGGGAACTTAGTACCTTTGGTGGCTATAAAGATTTCTCTGAACCTGGAGGGCTTTTTTGTGGCAATTGCACTGTTCTAATTGTAATGAAATGCTGTTATGAATGAATACTTCAGCTTCACACAAACAAAAGAGCTTCTGTTAGCAAGACCATTAAGATCTAAAAATAAAATTGAGTAGTGGCAGTGTTATGAGCTTTATAAAAAGTAGCAGTGTAATGGAGGCAGCCCGTTTTAAATGTCACTAAAGCCTTGTATTTCACGAGCATTCACAAAACGTCCGTTTTAAATGTCACTAAAGCCTTGTATTTCACGAGCATTCACAAAACGTCCGTTTTAAATGTCACTAAAGCCTTGTATTTCACGAGCATTCACAAAACGTTCTGTACTACTATGTGCTGTGTAAAACTGATCTCGTCAGGGTTTCATTGTCGTAATGTTGCATCTTATGCAAAACTGTTCTTACCACACACATTGCACACCTGCCATAACGAATCTCTTACTGTTGCAAATACTTAATGGTGCTTATTTGAGTATGGCATTGTAAAACTAATGTGCACAATTAGTAACCATTTATAATTGCATGAGATTGTGCAGGTGCCAGGATGTTAATCTATGAGTTTGCCACTCAGCAGTATTATAGTTAAAATGATTTATGGAGTGCGGGATTAAAGTGCATAAAGGCCCTACAGGGAAGAGGGTTAGGAATCCAATATTCAGGACAAGATTCTGGTTAGGGGTTTATTTCATCCATCTGTGTGTTTATCAGTTTTTGTTGTAGCATTTTTCTTTGGGCATGCATTTGTGGAGTAATAAGTAAGAGATAGGAGTAGTAAACCCTCATGTACACCCTTATTTATTTTTTGAGCTGTTTGAGATTAAGTTCTCTAACAGCATAGAAAGTACATTTCAACTGCCACTTTGCCAGGAAATAGTGAAGATTCCTACAATGTTAATTGCCACTTTGCCAGGAAATAGTGAAGATTTCCCATTTTATGAGGGGTCGTTTAAGTTGCAGTAAAAGATAATTGAAAGAGCAAATGCAATTATAATAAAGAAAAAAAATTAGGATGATTTACCAAACCTGGCAGTACTAGTTTCTTTTAGGGGTTTATTTTCTGCCTTTATTAATATTTGTCCTTGCCCCCTTTCAATAATCCACACTAACATCAAAAGACATTTGACTATCTTTATTAATTCAACCAAAACTGCTTAACTTTATTAATATAAAGTTAACAAGTTAATTGAAGAGATCAAATTTTTCCTGTCATTCATCAGGGCAGCATACCCACTCACCCTGTCCAAATCGTCCATCAGGGCAGCGTACCAACTCACCCTGTCCAAATCCTTCATTGGGCAACATGCCTGCTCACCCTTTCTGAATAACCAGTGTCCAACTCACTTATTATCAAGCAGTGTCCAACAACTCACTTGATACAAAACTCAATACCATCAGCACCATCACCTAGAGGGGGAACAGAAGAGGACAATTCTGTCCCTCTTCTCCGCCCACCAGCCTGATCCCAGGTGTTCAACTTCTTCTCAGATGACCTTTACCAAACCCCGTAAAACAATTTCAAATGTATAATAAATAACTCTAAACCAACGTCGCTGAAGTGCACCCCATCAGACTAAAACTACACCCAATCTCTGTCCTTCAAGTCCCCTATGTTCTATCGTGTGCATGCCTAAAGCTCCCAACCTCCTGCATAAGCTGACCCCACCTAAAGCCTTTAACCCCATGCCAAATAACTGTACAACCTAACCAAGACGATCCCAAATTCTTTCCATCCCTCCTAATTGCTGCTCTTTTCTCTGCCCAATGGATATAGGAATGGCCCAAAATGACAATCTGATTTCATAAAAAGGAGAGAGAAAAAAAAATAATTAATGCAGTGAAATTCTTTATCTAATATAACATAAAAAGGCATTAGCAACCCACCTCCCTGCTCTTCTAATGACCGCTATAGATCTGCCTTCCCTTGCCAAATCTGAAGCCCTATTACTACGAAAAGAATGAGCTGTAAACCTCTCAGCTGGGAAACACGTGCACTGAAAAGCCCTCCTTATGACGTGTACCCCTTGTTGCCATCCTGCCATCTGACAAATGAAAAACTAAATCATGCAGATCCCCAACTCAAAGCCAATGTAATTTCTTAGCCCAACCTACTGGACAAAGTCCAGCATTCCTGTCTTTCCCAAGCACTATTGATGTACATTTTCCCAGCCGCTCCATAAAGGGGGAGCAACTACAGACTTTGGTAGCTATCGCCCCATTAGCCTGATGAGTCTACTATGCAAAGCTATGGTGCGCATCTTCATGGACCTGCTTGACAAAGATATATGCAATGTCCAAACACTTGACCCCACACAGTTTGGCTTTGTCAAGGGGAGATCCTGCCTGCTGAACCTGATTGACTTCTTTGAGGTAGTCACCAAGGCTGTGGATGAGGGTAAGGTTGTGTATACAGCCTACCTCGACCTGGCCAAGGCCTTTGATACCATTCCCAACTCTGGTATCATTGATAAACTCAGCAAACTAGGCATTGACCTTTACATCATTAGGTGGGTTGCAAATTGGCTAAAAGACAGGACTCAGAATGAAAGTTGTGGACTCCAAGTTAGACTGTCAACCAGTAACAAGTGGAGTCCCACAGGGCTCGGTCCTGGGCCCTCTCCTGTTTGGCATCTACTTCTCAGAAATCCAGGCCAACACAGAAGGACTCTGGCTGACCACGTTCACTGATGACTGCAAGCTAGGAGTCATTATCAATTCCCCAAGTGATGCAGACATCCTACAAAAGGGCCTTTCTGAGACCAATGACTGGTGTCGGATCCATGGCCTGACGCTTAAGGCCAAAAAATGTGTTGTCATCCCCTTTGGAAAAAAATCAGTTCCCACAAATTACCACGTTGATGGGAGCTTACTGAAAACTGAAGGGGCCATAAGAGATCTGGGCACCGAGGTCAAAAGCCACCTCGCCTTCGACCACCACATTGCCACTGTGGTCAGAAAGTCCTTCTACGTGACACATCGTATAACCAAAGTTTTCTCATCCAGGAAGAAAGAGGCCATCATCCCACTCTACTCATCCCTCATTGGACCAATCATCGAATATAATGCCCCATTTGGCATGTACCTGATCGGACACCTACAATAGCTGGATAAGACACAAAAGTAAAAGATCCTAGGCCTTAAACACATGTCCTACATGGACAGACTCAAGAAACTTCAGTTGTTCTCAGTCTGTTATCGTCTACTTAGATGTGATCTCTGCTTAACTTACAAAGCCTTGTCTGACCCAGTCCTACTTGAAATGCTACACCTAACGAAATCCAAATCCCCCATGCCACACACTCCAGAGATCACAACCTCATTACCACAATTAACAGAACATGCTGGAGGGACAGGTTCACTTCCCAAAGACTGCCCATACTCTGGAATAAGCTTCCCATTCATGTCAAGCAGAGCACCTCAATGGCCTTTTCAAGAGAAATACTGACGAGTGGAAAGATAACAGAAAGTTCACCCCAGGGATCACTCCAGTTGCCCTACTGGATGGGGGCACTGTGAACTAACATCGGGTGGTACGGTGCCTGGGCAATCTTGTGAGGCTAGGCTTGTAAAGGCTGCAGGGCCATTAGCCTAGTACACACCTACGAACTCCTGGTTACCATAACCCAAGATGCAGCACCTCATCTGGCAGCACTACTGATACCTCCTCTGCCCCTGAAGCCAAGTGTCAAAATCTAGAAAACTAAAACTGAGAAAAGCTATCCGTAATTAATTACTCACCTCTGGCATTTGCACCCCTGTGAATGAAAAATGATCAAACCATGCAGTACTAACTTGCATAAAACTAGCAAAAACAATTCAGATCTTGCAGTCTGTCTGCAATACACACACCACTGCCATGTTATCCAAATGAAAGACTACCCTCTTCACAGCCTGTCCTTCTAAACCACCAACACTGCCTAAATTGGCATCAACTCTAAAAATGCAACATCCCTTTTCCACTCCAACAGACACTGGGCTGCAAACCATTGCCCTCTGAAATATGTCCCCATTCCCATACACCCTGCTGCATCCATGAACAACTACAGATCGTCTTGCCCAACCCAGTCTTCCTGCAAAAAAGAAATCCCATTGAACTGCTCTAAAAAGAATAACCAAAGAACCACGTCCACCTGCACCAACATGTTAACCCTAACCCAGTGGTGTTTGCTCTTCCCCCCTTTTAACAAAAAGGCCACTGACCTACAGAATATATGCCCTGGATGCACTGCCCAACATGCAAAGTTCAAAAGCCCTAACATTTCCATAGCCATCCAAAATCAAACCTTATCCTTGCCCATGACTGCCCCAATCTTCACCTTCAATCTATCTCTCTTATCCATAGGCAAACAAAACAATCCTCATTCTGCATCCAGTAATAAACCCATAAACCCAAGAAATCCAAAACTTTTTGCGGGGCCTTCCAACTTATGTCAAGCCAGTGGAACCCCCAGCTCATTGCACATCCTCAGGAATTCTTGCAACCCTTCCTGAGACCCTTCCCAACCCTCCCCAACTAACAAGAAATCATCTAAGTAATGTATGACTTTCTGCATACTCAACCACTGCTGCCAGATCCAATGCAAAACTACTGAATTTCTCAAAGGTTACACAGGCTACCAAGCAGCCCATGGGCATAACCTTTTCAAAATATAATTTGTTTCGCATTACCATGCCTAATAATGGCCACTCCCCCTTTTTGACTGGCAGCAGATTCAATATCTACCTTCACTAGCCATGGATCCTGGAAACACTGAATAACCTTCACAGAATCGTCCAAAGATGCATAACTAACCTTAGCATCTTCAACTGCAATGAAATTGTTAAAGCTCCCTTCTGGATACAAGTGGTTAATCAGCCTCAACTCACCAACCAATTTATTTGGCACCAGTCCCAATGAAGAAACCTTAAAAGTCTCAAAGGGAGGGCTGTCAAAGGGCCCCAACAACCTACCCACCTGATGTTCCTTCTCCACCAACCTCAATAAAATGTCCTCCTTACCACGTACCAGTTGCAAATTCCTACAAACCATCCCATCCCTCATCACCCTGAATTTAACAGAACCCCCCCTAGAAAAACCCTGTAGTATTTCCTCCTTAAGAAAAGAATCAGGAAATTGTTGGAGCAGGCACTGCAAAACATCCACCTTAATGGGGGAATGCAACTTCCTCCCCCTTCCCCTAGTCCCCCTGAAGGACAATCCACCCTGTGATTCTCAAAAATTACCTCTACCCCTCATACTGCAAAACCCCTGGGAGGAAAGAAACCCCCCTCATCTAGTGACATAGAGTTCACAGCTATAGAATTAAATTCCCACCGCCCACACTACACAGCTGGATAATTACCCTCCCCACACCTTGAACAGATGTGCAAGAACTTGTACCCTACCCATGAGCAACTTCCCACATTAAAAGTCTAACACACACCTCCCCCTTCCAGCATCTTTCCTCCTCTAGGACTCCACCCATAACTATCCATCATAGTACCCAACCAAATATCTGGGTGTCACACCTCCCAGCGGAGAGAGTGATCAACTGCTTTCTGCTTCAGAAATGTCTGGTCATACAACCACCAAGCATTCCCAGGCCATAAACACTGAGTATCCCAAATCGTGAGAAAGTAATCCAACAGGGACAATGCCAAAGTCACATCCTTTTCCAATATAACCACCATGTAATAAACAAAACTGACTACCAAGTTATCCCATGTCCTAGGCCATATCATACCTTCCCTCTTCCTCTCCAATGCTGCTAAGGCAGCTAGCAAATCTTTGCTATTTGCTGACTGATTCCACAAGTCACTGTACCTCCTCTGCATCAACGAATTCAAAGGCATCTACATATTCTCATTTCTAAATATTCTCCTTAACTGAAGAAGGAATGTGTGGAGTCAAGAAGACTGTCCCTGTTCCTTGACCCAAAGCCTACATCATTAACCAGTCACTGGGCTGTAAGCCAAAGTCAGAACCTGCTTCTGAACCAGATGCCAAAATGCCAACAGACCCTACACTGCTCACTAGTTGCTTCCCTCTCACTTGAGCCAAAGTTCCCCAGCTCTGTGTCCGCAGCCCCCCCCCAAGTCATTCAAGCCTTGACAAAACTTACCCCCTATTCCCTCAGTCTTCCCCAATTGCTCCTACATTCCCCTGAATCTACCCTGCTCAACAAGACACCTGATGCAAGATCAGTACCTGATACTCCATCCTGATGCCCTCCATGCACTGATGGACCACCTGATACTCCATCCTGATGCCCTCCATGCACTGATGGACCACCTGATACTCCATCCTGATGCCCTCCATGCACTGATGGACCACCTGGAACCACTTCTCTCAAAACCCATTGCCTTTGGCCACGAGCCACTGACCTCGTCCTTGGTGCTGAGCGACGCCTCTTTTGATTGGATTCGTCTGCCTGTTCCACCATCATGGAGGCATTATTGGGCACCTCTTTAAATGTTCTTCAGCCGGCACCACTATCACCTCCCACCACTGCTGGAGATACTGCATGCTGGCCATATGTAAAGAGAGAGAGAAAAAACCCACCATTGACAGCAATAATTACACAAGTGACCATAATATCTACAGAGCTCAGAAAAGCCAAAACACCATTGACCAACTTTTCATTGAATGAGTTTTCCAGAGACAATTGCATCCACCTGCTAGCTCTAAAAATGCCCACCTATGACAAACCCTACCCTATCTTCTGCTATAGCAAAAACAAAAATAAAAAATAGTGACATCCCATTTTCCAGAAGCATCTGCCTGCAGCTAAATCTCCTCTTTTTATATAACATCCCTTCACTGAGGCAAGATGTCCATCAGTAGTTAACCTACTCTGTGTACTCCTGACTATGGCCCTTCACTGCCATATTCCTCCCTTAATGGCTAAATGCTGTACAGCACATGCACGGACTGCCACCATCATCCCAAGCTCCAGCTTTTTAACTGCCTGACATGACCATTTTGATGAGACATCAGATCTTGGAAGGCAAAACACACCAACAGCCATTGCAAAGGATGAGGCTTAACCCCCTGCCAAAACAGACCGCATTTCTTTTCAAGTTTCCTGCAGCATTTCTTACAGCAATTCAAATGATCTGGATACAAAACAGGTGGTCGCAGAAACCACTTGAAAATGCTTGAAACACCCAAGATACATGTAATACTTTTTTTTTAAGCAGAACACAAGAACAGCAATCTAAAACTTGTAACACCAATGGCAACAATCTCCATCAAAGGAAGCCACTGCACCATAACACAAATATACCTTAATGAGTACATCCCTCTCAGCACAGGCCAGCAGTCAAAGCCTGCAAATGAGATCACCCCACCCTATCTTGCAACTGACACAAAATGGCTCAACTACACAATGAGACCACGCAAAAGCTCACCCCAGCTCAACGAGCAAGCCAGGTAAACCACCACTGACTGCTCGGATCAATGCCACTCTACCAAAGATCATTTTCCCCAAAACCCTCCAATGGCAGCAGCCCACCAATGAGGAACCCAAGAGCTTCCAGCAGTCCTCAGAGGTCACACTCCTCCATGCCAATCGATCCCTACCACAGCAGAGACAGACGACAACCTCAGAGGATCGAACTTGTAGAACAAGCACCGGCCCCAATCATCAGACCTCCATGCGCAATCCAGCATGCTACCCAGACCACACACACACACACACACACACACACACACACACACAAAACTACCAAGCTGGACCTTATTCCAGCCCAAGGCTGCACCACAAATACTATGCTTACCACACAATAAACATACTATCCATGGCCTACCTGATCACTGGACTACCTCTGAGGTAATCCTGGATGTAAATTAGCTTCACAAACTTGCGTCAAAATATGACACCACCTCCCCTGCTACAGAAATATAGCAGCTAAGCCCCTAACTAACTCTACCTCACTTCCCCTAAATCCCCACACCAGTTAACCTCTCATAATCAAAAGCCTAATTAACTTAATAACTTAAAATATATACCTAAACTTTATCCCCTTTATATACTCTGACACCCCATTTCACCTATTCTAATCCCCCCAAAAGAGGGTCCTGGGTAAATTGTTTTGTCCCCAAACCTCATTTTTTTCTTTTTTTTTCTTTGTAAATAAAATCGTTGAACTACTGGTGGAATGTTCATGGAGTTTAATCGTTCAGGGCTATGCTTTCTTCAGATGGTATTTATGACTGTCATGTTTTGCTTGTTTTAGTTTGTTTTTCCAGTCGTTAGTCATGCACTCATGTGCATCACACACAGTCTTCCTTTTGCACTATGTGTGACACATGTGGACGCACACACACACACACACACACACACACACACACACACACACACACACACACACACACACACACACACAGTCTTCTTTTGCACTTATTGATCTGTATTGCATTACTATAGTTTATATGGGTATTAAGAAGTTTTGTCACTGGATAACTGCAACTCCTTAAATGACCAGCAAGCTGTATGCATCCTATCAGGGCCTATTATTCTTCCCCTTTATTAATTAAAAATACTGCACCCATTCATATACACGTCCCTATTTCCTTCTGTAATAAAAATAATCCTTGTATCATTCCCTTCAATTATATTTGCAGCTCTAATCATATGACTTGGTACTTTGTAGCCTAGTAGCCTACTAACAGGTAAAATGCCACGTATAAAACTAGAATTGTGTTAGTGTATCATTGATCTAAATTCAGGTGCAGTGATACCACAAACTTTTGTTCACTTTCTTCAAAGTTGCTATTTATATTATAAGGAAAGGTTACAAATCATGCACTCTCAAAAGCAATGTCAGCTGGAAGCAAAACATTTTGAAACCTCTGAATGGTCCCACTGGATGCTAAATAGTGATTATTTAATCTCATTTATCTATTTGTTCTCTGGAAGGCAGACAGGTTTTAGGGCCCTTTCCAGTCATAGCTCTGGCAATCAAAGTTTAGCCAAATGTATAAATTCAGGAAAATATATATTTTTGAACAGATGAATGGCAAAACATTATACAGAGTAGATAATCAGTAATAAGGAGCAATACATGATTAATGGATGGCTAAAAAGCGTATTACATAGTAATATTCCGTGAATGAAAAGAATAACTAAATTAGAGTATGATGGCCTGTGAAAAGGTAAGATTAGGGATAGAAACAGTCAAGGTAAACAGATATTGTCTTCCAGTGGTCTACACTTCAGTGGCACCACTCAAGATCTGCTGTCTGTAGCAGCATCAATTAAAGCTCCTCTGTCTGATAACGGTTTTGCTTGTCACAGTTTCCATTTCACAGTTTATGTATTATTTATGGCTCCATTTTAAACTTTCTGCTGATGCAGCTTTTTGAGACTACTGCAAAGCCTTATTTTTCTGTTATCACTAGTGCAGAGATTGTTGAAGTTACAATAGTTATAGCAGTAAAACTGTTCATGTCAACGAAATGAACATTTCTTATCGATTTAACTTTATTTCTGCACATCCTTCAGAAGTACAGCTCACTAGTGAAATATACTGCTAGTCTTACTTTATCAGTCAATATGGTTTGAAAAAAAATGCAGTTAATAACAAATCAGTTTTTAATCAGACATTTTTAAAAAATTAGCGGAAAAACAGATGTTACATACTTCTGAATTGTTTAAAACCAAAGATCTGCAATACAGAATATACATCATATGACAGCATCTCGTTTGTTCCTAAATTTGTCGACCAGGGCCACCCAAGGATAGTGCCGAGATATAGGTAGAAAGTATTTACATCTTCAGAGATTGTATGCATTGTCTTATATCTGCTACAGAAGCAGGCATGCACGTGACCTTGCAAAGCAATGAACTGTTTCATGACAGACATAATAGGAAAAGGAGATATTGTCTAAGAATGCGCATTTAAAACTCTTGTAAGCATAAAATGATAGATTAACAATAAAGAACTGCAGCAAGTTTATTGTATGGGTCATAGTGAGAGTAGCATGTGATTGATGTTTCTTAATCTGGCTCCATCTTTAGAACAAACCAACCATGAGTAATTCATGTTACTCACACGCTCTCTTGGGCTACAGTTATAACAAATCAGACAGACTAAGAATAGTTATAAATCATGATACACTACAGAAGTACTTGTCTGCACCAAATGCATCCATCCTGTACCTCTTGTTAAAATGTTCATCTTCAGACAAAAAACTATTATTCCTCCTCCTCTTTGCATTTAGAAAAAGTACTTGGAGTTGAAGAAGCCCAGATCACTTATTCAGAAATTTTTTTTCAGTAAAATTGTGCAGACCTAAAATCTGTCTGAATTTCTTTGCAGCCCACTTGGATTAAATGTAAACACTATATTTAAACTTCTTGCAAGATTAAAAGTCGTGCTTTTAATGATTGCTTTTTGTTGACCAAAATTAAACAAGCTCATCTGAAACTAAAATTTAAGTTTAGTGGCGTTATTGTCAAAGGTAAATGAAGCTGTATGGTTTTGAAAATCACTGAGATTCAAACTCCATGTAGGCTTCACACAGATCCTACATGGAATTTACATATTTTGCACGATTGTGCGCAATGCATATTAATCGGGCATGACGTGCCTAAGCTACATTCCATGGCTCGCAACAGTGTCGCTGGTTGTGAAACCTCATAAGCAAACACAGATAGCAATTCTGTGTAAAGGAAAGCATCTACGGTGCACAAATTTGTGATGAATGTCACAATGATCATGAGGGCTTTACACATAGTGAAACCTTGTCAGCGAAAGCAGATAGCAATTCTGTCTGAGGAAAAGCACCTAAAGTGTGCTGATTTGCTTGTAATGCCACAGTGATCATCAGGGGTTTTACAGATAGTTGTCATTGTGTTAGTGCAACACATCTGCACAAAGGCCAACTTAGAGAGAACAAATAAGTAGGGACATATTTGGCATAGATGTCACAAAAGAATGTGTTACAATGTAACACTCACAACCTCTTAGAGCAACAAACATGGACAAAGCCATAATAATGTGGGATAAAGTGCCCAAAATAGGGACAGATATATTGAACTGAGAAACATAGGAAGTTGATAGAATATGTAGGTTGTAACTCAAGTGTTAATCATCAGTTTCTGACTGCACTCTGCAATGACATGCCAATGATTTGCCCAGAAAAATAATATGAGGAAAAGATCACAGATATGAGACAAAAACTGGACATTCTGCACAGATCAGGACAGTTGAGAGTTATGCACTCAAATGTATGTAATATTGAGTCACAGTCCAGAGAGCATCCCAGTGATACTGCAGGAAGCCACATATTTGTTAAGAAAGACATCTGTGCATCATGAGAATATCTGGGCAATTGAGAGGTATGAATGTGAAGTATATGGTATAAAAAAGTACAGGACAGTGTACCAACAGTGCAGAGTACTGTGATATCCCATTTCTGGCATTCTGTATTGAAGCTGTGTTAATGATCTGTAATAGGACGTGGGCCTAGCTTCTAAAATGATCACCCAGAGGAATTGTGTGTATTGAATAGGGACACACAGGTGAATTGTAAGAATGAACACAGGGAAAGAGTACAGGTGAAACTCCCGCATGTACAAGAGAGGAGGGCATGTCAATGGAAGCTGGTTGCAGCAGCAATACCAAGTGCGTATTTATATGGTATGGTGCAGGCTGTACAGTGAAAATGTGTTGTCTGTGACTGTCACACAAGGTGACATAACAATGGAGAGGATGACTGAGTGAGATAAGTATCCTTATGAATAATGCAGAGGACATCTGTCATGGATCTGATATACATTTGGGGTAGGGCGCATATTAGGAAGCTGTGCAAAATGATATACATGAATGAGTGTACTCTCAGCAGAGGTCTCCAGTAAGGTGGCCACAGTAAAGGATAATGGCAAACATTACAAGAACCTACCACAATCATGGACAATATCATAATAATACCACCACTAATCCCATGCCTCTGATGTAGCATGCATGATGTGAAATGATAATAGTTGAGCCTGAACACACACACTTGAAATAATTATGGTACATCCACACTCTGATGGTAACCACCCACACTGTCCTAGTACTGTAATGTCTGCAGGAAGCATTAGGAGGGACACTGCTATGGCTGTACATGACAGTATGGGCACTACACACTCATTGCCTTGTGTGCATGGCATATATCTAGGGCACAATCCTCCATTGATGTTGTCAGACACCTATGCTGAACAGGTAGTGCACATGCATCTGGTGTAACAACTCTCTAAGCCAAGAGCACTGCATCAATGGGCCCAGAAAATATTCCAGTATGCCATCTAAATAGCATGAAATGTGACCCATCAGGAATTTCTGTTTAACTGTAGCCTCCAAACAAGCTTCATACCTCAGGAATGGAGAACAGAAACAGGCATTTCTCTGTACAAAGGTGACCCATCTACAGACCCAGAAATCTCATTAGTCTTTTATGTAAAGCCATGAAAAGAATTACCATGGAAATGATCAATAGTGATATAGTAAACCTCCAGACATTGGACCCAACCCATTTTGATTTCATCCAGGGTGGGACATGCCTACTCAACCTGGTGGACTTTTTTGAGAAGGTCACCGAAGTAACGGATGAGGGGAAAATCGTTCACACTGCCTACCTTCATCTGGCCAAGGCATTTTACACAATACACCATTTGGGCATTGTTGACCAATTCAAGTGGTTGGGTACAAACCTGTACATCACCCTGTGGATAGTCAACTGCCTCAGTCAGGACCTATGAAGTTACAATTGGGGAGTCCATCTTTACAATAAGGTCAGTCACAGGTGGAGGCCCACAGGGATCTGTTCTTGGACCACTCCTTTGACACTTACTTCTCTGAAGTCAAGGCAAATGTCAATGGTCTCTAGCCGACTAAATTTGCAGATGATTGCAAATTGAGTTGTCATTAAATCCCACACTGGCACAAATGTCCTCCAGGAAAGGCTAACACAGACAAATAACTGGTGTCAGAGCCTTGGACTAAAACTAAATGACAAATTCATAATAGTAAACTTTGGGAAGTACAATGCCCCCTTTGGTATGTACCTAACCAGACATCTCCAACAATTGGAATGTCCACAGAAATTCCTCACTAAAAGAATACAGAGTGTAAGTAACATCCTATGCAGCCTGCCTCAAGGCCCTATTCCTGTATTCTAGCTCCTACAGACTTTTGAGAGGAGATCTGTACCTGGCATACAGGGCATTGACAGAACCCATTCTGATGGACATCCTGGATATCCACAAAACAAACATCACCAGAATTACCCATTCTAAAGACTTAAACCTTGCCTGTGATATAAATAGGACATGCTGGAGAGACCAGTATGTATGCCACACACTGCCCTGTCTCTGGAACAGGCTCCCCATCCATGTGAAGCAGAGTCCCTCCCTAAATCAATTCAAGTGCAACTTGGACAATTGGATGGAGAACAGGAAATTCATCCCTGGTTTGGCACATATGTCTCTAATGGACACAGGCAACTTGTAAATTGTTCATCTCCCAGGCCCCTGCTTTTAAATGTTTCACCTCCCACACGTACCAAGGGTATCTGAACTTGTCAGAGATTTGTGATGCACAGCTAGGCTTAAAAAATGCCTTGTGGTAGTTAAACTAGTAAAAAACTATGAAACTATAGTTCTACACTATCAGTCATGTACATTCCCCAGAAAGAATACCTAGGTATGGCCAACAATTGTGAATGATGATAAATTCAGTTGACTCAAACACCATAAAATCCAGGAAAATAGTTAAAAACTTTCACCTAAGAATAGTCTTCATCAGGCTGAACAAATAGGCAACACCTCACAAATTTCTTGAATACAAAAATAAAATCACATGATACTCTCAAACAATTAAGAAAGTAATTACACCCGCTGATGTAATGCTTTGAGAACAGGCTTTAAAGTCGCATAACCATTTAATCCCGGTTGTATATGTGCTCTTACATTATAAATCCATTTCAGTTATTCATTTTCTATAATCAATCATATGTCCCCTCCTCTGAGGGGTAAAAACACAACTTTTAAAATCGTAAACTTAAAAATATGATCTTCTCCAGTATCTTCAGTGTGCCTGTATTGGAATAACACTTAATCCTGAAAACAGCGTTGACGTCCAGGAACAAAATCCAGGCTATAAACCAATTTGCTCTGCCTGTCCTAACTTACTGTTTCGGAGTGATTGTCCCAAAAATATGTTGGATAGATTAGATATTAAAACAAGAAGGATGCTTCATTCTCACTAGATGATCTATAAAAATCCGTGTATACCAAGATTATATATTCCCCATTCCGAAGGAGGGATGGGCCGCCTTGAAATTGATTACATGTACAGATATGCAATTGTGGGACTTAACACATCTGCTGACCTCACGAGACCTAAATGTAGTGAAAGTTTTGAAACATGAGGAGAATAAATCTAAGATGACTTCTCTGCTTAACCTAGCAGAAGCAAGTCACAATCAAGCAGGAATGGAAATCAAACCAGAATTAGATAAAAATCAGGCAGCAACTGAATGTGACAAAAAACAAAAGAAAGAATATAAGGTGAAGGACCAGAAGAAAAGGCAAGAAATTTGGAAAAATCATAAATATAGTGGCAAGTATAGAAAACGTCTGGAAGAACCTCATGTTGATCAGGAATGAACGTAGGAATGGTTAAGGAGAGGTGAATTCAAACCAAGAGATGAAAGGTTAATATTGGCAGCCAAAGACAGTGGTCTACATACACGCTGGTTTACAAAGTCCATTGAACATGTGGGAGAAACGGATAAATGTAGGTTTTGTAAAACTGAACTGGAAACAGTTGCACACCATGTTGCTGGTTGTGACATACTAATGGCAGAAGGACTGTATACTGAAAGGCACAATAATGTGGCGAGACTGTTGCACTGGGAATTGTGCAAACATTATGGTATTGAAGTAGCTGAAAAACACTGGAAAGATAATCCACAAAGCATCATAGAAAATGATGAAGTCTGTATCATATGGGATCATTTATTACCAACAATTCAAAAGATAGATGCCAGGAAACTGGAGAGAGTAGTCCAAGAGAAGACAAGAGCAGCATTGATCACTGAAATTGCAACACCCAGTGACAACAGTGTCCTGTGCACACAGAGACACAAGGATATAAAATATCAGTATCTGCAAGGAGAAGCGAGCAATGTGGAAGAAGGATACCCATATGGTTCCAATTGTAGAAGGAGCAATGGGTCTTATAAAAAAAAGAGTCTACCATTATATTTAGATATGCTACCAATACACGTAACTCCGTATCAATTACAGGAGGAGTCATTACTGGGCACATTGCGGGTGCTGCAAAGAGCACTATTAGCTGACAGAGTGAAACAATACTAATTTCATGAACTTTAATCGTACGTTGACTTAGGAATGGGCTCCATTCCTGTCATGGTATTAGAAACCTCACTTTGGAGAAATAAAAAAAAAAAGGATAATACTAATATATTGACTGTATTTATATAAAATACATCATGGACATAATAGGTTAGAAATTAAAAAAATATAGCTGGGTGCACAAGCCCCAGGATAAAAAAGTGGCCAGTCCTGGTAAGCATACTGGTACCAGGACTAGCAAAGATTACAGTGCATAATCTTCAAAATACAAAAACATTCCGACAATGGGGCCAGGCCAGGCCCAGCCCAGGGGGAGGATGACCCCCCCCCCCACATTGTAGACAGAGGTAGTAGGCCACAATCACAAAAACTGATAGACCAAAGAAGAGCCATAAAGATGATAAAGTAGACTATTGAGGATAAGAAAGAAATTATGTATTGTTACTATTATGCAAAAGCCCAGAATTTCCAGACGCAAGATATACAAAATGACTGAGAGAAATTGGAGGAAAGAGAAATACTTCCAAGAAAAACTGTCAAAAGCTTCAAATAAAAACTTGTATTCATTAATACAACAGATTTGTGAAAAACAGTATATAAATCAAGACACGTCGATATGTTTGGAAAAAGAAACCTCTCTGGAAGTACAAAAGTATAAACAAAAACTAGAGATTTTTTGAAAAGTATAAAAAAGAAATATGGATATGGTAAAGAGAGATTTGATATGGTGCAATACTTATGCAAAGGAGAAAGATAAATTGTTCAGTGTAAAGAAGGCAGGAAAGCCAAATTATTCAAAGAGAAATACAGGCAAAGGCATCCAGATATGGAAAATTTCACAATAAAAAAAATATAATATCACAAAGTGGGAATGTAGGAAAGATTAAAGTAGGAGTTAAAAAAACAGAAGTTGAAGTTATGGAGTGTCTGAAGTTAAGGATTTGGTGTAGAAGGTCTAACACAGGTTACATCACAGCATGATCAGTGAGTCCCCAAAGTAAGGAGAAGCAAGAAGATCAGGAGACATCTGAAGAAGTATGGACATGGGAAAGAAAGAGATTTAATATGGTGTAATATTTATACAAAGGAGAAAGCAAAACTAACCAATACAAAAAGAGCAGCACCAAAGATATTTGAAGAGAAATACAGGGAAAGGAATCTGGACATGGAAAACACTACAACACAAAAAATAAAAAGAGAGAGGAAAAGTAGAAAAGGAGATTAGTAACGGCAAAGTTAAAGAAATAGAAACTGAGGTTATGGAGTACCTGCAAGTGAAGGATTCAGAGTAGAAAATCTAACTCAGAATCCACCACAACAGGATAGAGCAATGGATATCCAAATTAAGGGGAAACCAGTGGAACAGGAAGCAATAGTTCTGGTGCCATATAAAGATATTTTGGAGCCATCCACAGGAAACTAGTATAAACATTCACTTGAAGCGGGACAGCAAGAGAAGGAACAGAAAACTTTGGAAACTCTGGTGCAATCAATGTTGAGTGATAGGCCCGTGAGTTCCCATATGACAGAGCAACAAATGGCACAGGATGAAATTGAAGAGAATGGGCCACAGGAAGATGGTATAGAGCTTTCTATAGAATGTCTGCAGGAAATGGAAAACAAAAACTGTGCTAAGCTAAGAGAAGAGTTGCTTGATTTAATGGGCATGGATAGACATGTTAAGATCAATGAAAGAAATAGACTGCAGAAGGTCAGTGAAACCCAAAAAGTCAGAAGTTTGATAAAACAAATGAACACAGTAATTAGGACTGTCTGTAGAGATCCATGTGACATAACAGAAGTAAACAGGATATATTGCCGTGCAGCTAAATGAATAACTGATAAGTTCTACCACAAGAACACATGGTAGTGAGGGAAAGGAAGGGGAGAAATCAAATACCATCATGGATGTATCGAACTGAGAAAATTATAAAGCAATTAAGACAAGAAGTGTCACTGTTCGAAGAATATAGAAAAGAATAGATCAAGAAAAATACTAAAGATAGACATGATAAAAGCAATGTGCAGTATTAGAACAGACCAGGATCCATCATGCACTACCGCAAATAAACTAAAAATCTCAGCACAGGTGGTAAAACTTAAAAGATAAGCAGATAAATGTTAAGAAAAGTATACAATAACCAATTTACTGATGACCCAAAAAAGTTTTATGGAGAACTGGGAAACAAGGTAAAAGGAGTTGGAAGACCACCAAAAAAAAAGAAGAAATGCATTTTGGAGAAGTATCTATGAAGATTCTGTGGAACATAAAGATGCTAAATGGATAGATGAAGTAAAAGAATAAGACATTTAAAAGTACAGGATATGAAATTGGATGAAGCAACAGCCAGAGAGATTGAAACAAAGTTAAGAAAAGCCTCTAATTGGAAAACCCCAGGACCAGATGCAGTACCTAATTTTTGGTAAAAAGTATTAACATCATTGCTCAAAGATTTAGCCATGAGTAAGAACTAATTAGATGCGCACCCCCCCAAACGGACACCAACCTGAGCAACAACAGGAAAAACAATGCTCCTACTTAAGAATGAACTTGCAAGCTATCCTAAAAATTATAGACCAATAACTTGCCTTCCAATGACGTATAAACTATACACAGGATTTGATGCCAACAGAGTTTATAGTCATTTAGAAGAAAATTTAATTATGGCAGTAGAACAAAAGGGGCAATAAAAGAAAGTCATATGGAACAAAGGACCATCTATTGTTAAATAAAGTCATAGTGGAAAACTGTAAAAAGGGGAAGCATCTAAGTATGGCATGGATTGGCTACAAAAAGCTTTTGAGAGTATCCCATATTCATGGATAAGAGTGCTTAAAATGTATAAGGTACACCCTACACTGATAGACTACATTACAGTGACCATGAAACAGTGGCAGACCACTTTGCAATTAACCCATGATAAAGGACAAATTATTATCCCTGGGATAAAACTTCAAAGGGGATATTCCAGGGTGACTGTTTGTCACCACTGCTATTCTGCCTTGCCCCTTAACCCACTAAGCTGTCTACAACACCTTAGGCCTTGGCTATAATTTGGCTCCTAGAAAACAACAAAGTATAAAGACTTCTCATCTTCTCTTTCTTGATTTAAAACTGTATAGCTCATCAGTTGTGGCTCATCATTTGAGGAACTGAAAGTACAACTGCAAGCTGTCAAAACTTTTTCAGATGATATAAGAATGTCATTTGGTCTTGATTAAATGGCAAAAGCAACCTTTAAAGCAGGAAAACTGCAGCACCAGGAAAACATCAGTTTGGGACAAAAATGTGATCTAAAAGAACTTGAGCAAGAGGGAGTGTATAAATATTTGGGAATTGATGAAGGTTCAACAAGAAAACATGAACAAATGCAAATAAAACTTGATAAGGAATACTTTAGAAGACTTAAATTAATCCTGACAACAGCGTTGACATCTAGGAACAAAATCCAGGCTATAAACCAATTTGCTCTTCCTGTCCTAACTTGCAGTTTTGGAGTGATTGACCTACCCCAAAATGTGTTGGATAGATTAGATAGGAAAACAAGAAGGATGCTTCATGCTCACCAAATGATTTATAAGAATCAGTGCATACGAAGCTTATATATTCACCATTCTGGAGGAGGGATGGGTAGTCTTGAAATGGATTACATGTATAGATCTGTAATCATGGGACTCCACACATATATGCTGAACTCACAAAACTTAATGAAAGTTTTGAAACATGAAGAGAAAAAAGCTAAGATGACTTCTCTGCTTAACCTAGCAGAAGCATATCGGCATCAAGTGGGATTGGAAATCAAACCAGAAGTAGATAGAAATCAGTCAGCAAATGTGCCAAAAACAAAAGAAAGAATATAAGGTGAAGGACCAGATGAGAAGGCAAGAAATGTGGAAAATACTTATAGTTACAAGTATAGAAAACTTCTACAAGAACCTCATGTTGATCAGGAACAAACGCAGGAATGGTTAAGGAGAGGTGAATTGAAACCGAGAGA
The DNA here is from genome assembly GCF_019279795.1 of Protopterus annectens. Classification (NCBI taxonomy): domain Eukaryota; kingdom Metazoa; phylum Chordata; order Ceratodontiformes; family Protopteridae; genus Protopterus; species Protopterus annectens. The sequence continues at coordinate 4,465,188 of NC_056739.1, read as the reverse complement.
TGAAAGGTTAATATTGGTGGCCCAAGACAGTGGGCTGCATACATGCTGCTTTACAAAGTCCATTGAACATGTGGGAGAAACAGACAAATGTAGGTTTTGTATAACCAAACTGGAAACAGTCACGCACCTCATTGCTGGTTGTGATATACTAATGGCAGACGGACTGTAAAATGAAAGGCATAATAATGTGGCAAGACTGTTGCACTGGGGATTGTGAAATATTATGATGCTGAAGTGGCTGAAAAACACTAGAAACCTGAGCCACAAAGCATCATAAAAAATAATGAAGTTTACATCACAGGGGATCACCCATTACCAACAATTCAAAAGATAGATGCTAGAAAACTGGATATAGTGATCCATGAAAATAAAACAAAAGTAGTATTGATAACTGAAATCACCACACCCAGTGAATACCGTATCCTGTCTATAGAATGACAGTCATAAAATAAAAGGATCTGCATGCAGAAATGAGAGCAATGTGGAAGAAAGATACCCAGACAGTTCCAACAATAGCAGGAGCAACAGGTCTTGTAAAAAAGAATCTACAATTGTATTTAGGTATGCTACAAATACATGTAACCCCATACAAATTACAGGAGGAGTCATTACTGGGCACATTGCGGGTGCTGTAAAGAGCATTTTTGGCTGACATCACCGATTGAAACAATACTAATTTCATGAACTTTAATCATACTTTGACTTCGGAATGGGGTCCATTCCTGTCATAGTGTTAGAAACCCAAAAGATTTGGAGAAATTAAAAAAAGGGATTAGTGGTGACTTTTTTCTTAATCAGATAAATGACTATCTATCCATTCATTAAGCTTCCTATCTGGTCATGCCTACATAATAGGCAGTGCATAAATTACACTTAGCCATATAAATAACATTTTGTGTGACACAGTTTTTATAAGCTCTCAAAGTGCCATATACTGGATGTTGAATTTGTTTGTCCATGTGTGTGTGTGTGTGTGTATATATATATGTGTATATATATATATATATATATATATATATGTATGTGTATGTATATATATATATATATATATATATATATATATATATATATATATATATATATATATATATATAATACACATACACACATATATATATATATATATATATATATATATATATATATATATATACACACACACATACAGACAAAATACACACTTATTACTTCTAAAAGTACCTATTTTTTGTTACTGAAAAAAGAAAGAATGTTTACAGTTTTCCTTGTAACAAAGGGTATTTTTTAAGTTTGTACGCTTATATGCAGACATAGGCAGTGTAGAAACTATTGCAGCTAATTCTGGAAAGTCATCCAATATAAGCCAATGCTTCTTAAATTTTTGTACAGCAAAAATGTTTTTATTAAAAGTTAAAACACACCTAGGGGCTTTTGCATATTTCTACTCCTTTCAAGTTGAGATGAATTTTCCACAGTAGAGCCAAAAATAGATTGAGTGTGCATTACATTGTTGAATTACTCCGTTCTGAGCCCTAGTGACCTTTACATGAGAGTATCCTCACTCATGAAATTCTCTACCAATGTTTTTTTAATTGGACAGTTATATTATTGGCTAAAGTATTTAATTTACCTACTCTGTACATCTGGTTCACAATAATGTTTTTAAAAGTAAAAGGTGGGTGCATACTGCCATGGTGTAAGTAGCAATTCGTTTCAACTGGTTTCTTATATATTTCAGTTTGAACTAATCCATTTATGTTTTTATTAATATCTAAGAAATTCTTTCTGATGATCTTTCCTTTGTAAATTTAAGAAAAGGAACTGTGTTAGATAAATGGTCAAAAAACTATCAAAGACAAGCTCAGTGCCTTGCCATACCAAAAAGAAGTAGTCAACAAAACCTTTGAAAAATACAACACTGCAACAATATTTGTTACAACTAGAGAGAATGCACTTTTCCTCCCACACATATTAAATGTATTATTAGATTAATGTGTAGGGAGGTAGATGAAAATGGGGGCTTTGTACAGGGTTATTGGTGTACTGGAAGCTGAGAACCATGAAATTATTATGTCCTCTGATGGGCATGTCCTTAACTCATCCATTGCTTGTGTTACATTCAAGGGAGTAGTCATCACTGTGACCACATGCTGGTGGATGTACCACTTACCCTCAACACCAGCACACAGGTCACATACCTATAAGTCTGATTATAGGTTGTGATGACCACATTATACTTCATGATGTGTCTGTTTCCTGATTCAACAAATTCCTCCATGTGTCTCATCAATGAGGTGTTGTCATAGCTGTGGCAGCAGTCTCTGGTATGTGTTGATACACTCTGTATTATACTAATATCACAGTTGGAATCAATGATAGCACACAAGCTGTACTCCTTCAGGCAGTAGTTGGACACAGCATGTGTATGTCATCTGTAATGTCCATCACTGAGCTAATGGGCAAAAAGGGGCCTAGTAGACAACCCTGATGTACCAACCTAATCATTGGACCTGAGATGTCACATCACACATTTCAACATACTGCAATTGGACCTGAGATGTCACATCACACATTTCAACATACTGCAATGCTACATATGTTATACACTGGCCTACACATTTGGTGATATAGCTGTTTATGGCCACATATGACCATGTTGATTGAATGCCTCTATGTGGCTTTTTGTCAATTACCTTGACCTGTTCATGTTCCACACAGTGATACTGTTGTCATCACGCATGCCCTCTGTGACCACTTTAAGAACATCTATCAGATGTAATGGACCTGATATAACAGTAACAACTTACACAGGTCTGTTACAAAAACATGGAATATTACTAGTGTACATGCAGAAGAGATCCATGATGACATGCTGGTCTACCTCACAGTCAAGAAGAGTCAGGATGTCTCTCTACATGCATGCAGCAGGTGCTGTTCCCCTAACTCAGGTGGATGCATGTTGATGTACACCCTTGTATGAGAACACAGACTGTGTGGCAGGGTGTGTTGAACTGTGTATTCAGCCATATCAGGAAGGTGTATGTGCTGAGTCACAGCATACATGATCTGTGATATTGTCATAGTACATTGATTCCATGTGATAGGCTTGGAGGAAGTTATTGTGATCTGGCCTAGAGTTTTGACACAATCACACACACAGATATCATTGAGAAAACCCTCAGGCTGGTGATTAAACCTTATGTGAGTTGATGGATAAACAACTGGCTCCTGACAGAATACATCATATGAAAGTTGGTGAATCAACCTGTACTGGTAGAGCTGCAACCATTGGCAAACACCAGAGATCTGGTCTTTTTTACATGTACCTCACCAGACACACGTAGCAGCTAGAGAGACCACAGGACTCAGCAAGATAACACAGGGCTTACACACCATGCCAAGATGTATGTGAATATATTGAAAGCTATGACACTGTAATATTTTATAGGATGAAGCGACTTCTTCCTGATCCTACCTTGGTGGGAGGATTGCATATCCAAAAATGTGATATAGTTGATGACATCAGCAAGATGTTCTTCGTCTTCCCTTGCTGCAGTCCTGACAATTGGGTATAGTCCGCGTCCCAGTCGGCCCGAATACCAGAGTATAAGGCTGACGTCGGTCATGGCGCCTTAGACTGACGTCAGTACGTCAGGGTACTAATGCGCATGACCGACGTCATTTCCTCAGTCTTTTTTGCCGCATGGTCCGATGCAGAAGCAATTTTGCGAGTGCAGGTTGGCGTTCTGAGATTTTCCGAAACCGGAGTTTCAGACCGAATACAGAGTTGGCTAAGTAACCCCGTTGGGGAACATTTTGGTTTTTCTTGCCTCAGTATTTAACGGATGTCAGAAAAAGTGAATAACTGTATTTCTTGTGGGAAGCAGATACCGCATAGGGATTATCATACATTGTGTATACCTTGTTTAGGGCCTGAGCACGACGTTGTTGGTTGCCGCTCTTGTGCTAGATTTAACAAGCGCACTATTAAGAGGAGGCTTGATTGTGCTAGGTTAGTGTTTGGGAAGCGTTGCAATTATACTATGCCGTCGGATACTCCGACGCCTGCTTCATCTAAGAAGCGCAAGGACAAAACAGTGAAGTCTAGGGGTGAGGAACCGGCAGTCCCGGACGTCGGTCCTTTAGAAGGCTTAGGGGAGCCAGAGGTTTTGCCAGGAGTCTCTATGGAGTCTCAGGCAGATACTTTACTGTTACAGGATGTGCCCTCTCAGGAGGTAGGCCAGGCTGAGGGGGCTTCTCAGGTAACTGTTCTTCCCTCTCTTCCCAAGGTAGTTAGGGCCTCTCCTTCTGTTGCCAAAGCTTCTTTTAGAGGGAGGCCAAGTTCAGCTTCTGTAGGGGCTTCTCCTAGCATTTCGGGCTCTGTGCCTAAGAAACATATGCTTAAAATGGCAGAAGATTTGATTACTCTGATTAGAGGTTCTATGCCCCCACCTGATAAGAGGCCTAGGGTGGAACAGGAGTTTGATAGTTTTGAACAGTGTTCACAGGCTTCAGAGTCTTCTGTGGAAGACTTGCAAGAGTTTCCTACTTATTCTGATTCTGATGTGGATGATTCCACTCCTTCAGCTTCTCCTCCTGAGGATTTTTCATTTTCAGAGACTCTTCACTCCATGAGGGAGCACTTTAAATGGGAAGGCCAAGATTACTCTGACTCCAGAAAAAGGCTTAGGGAATTCTTGCTTTTGCCCCAGCATAGGCCCTTAGCTATTCCTCCTGTGTTGAATGTGGTGGAGGATGTTTTGCAGAGGCTTCTCTGAACCCTGATTCCTTGCCTCCTGCTCCTGTTAAGCCTGATAGGTATTATAGGGTGCCCGAAGCTCATAAGTATTTGTTTAAGAGTCCCAGGGCGGACCCAGAAACTGTTTCTCAGGGGCCTAAAGGTGTTAAAGCTTCTGTGGTTAAAAATCCTGTACCCTCTGATAAAGAGGCAAGGGCTTTGGATAGGTGGGGTAAGAAAGTATATACTTCTTCCACTCTAGCCATGAGGCGTTGAATTGTCAATTTCATATGCTGAAATATCAGAATTATCTCCTTTCACAATTGAAATCTAAGGTGGATGCTTTGGCGGAAGGTATTGAGTGTAAAGAATTGCTGGATTTGGTTCATGTGTCTGAACAAGTGGGTAAGCATTCTTTGCAGTGTGGTTTTGATGCTGTTCAGGCCTCCTCGAGGGTGGCTGCTACTAGTTCTGTTCTTCGCAGACATGCATGGTTGAAGGATCAGAATTTAGCTGAGCATGTTAAGACCAGGATTTTGGATGCTCCTTTACAGTCTGATGTGTTGTTTGGACCGCCTGTGGAAGCAGTTTTAAAGAAAATGGAGGACAAAGCTAAGTCTATGCAGACTGTTAAAGATTTTTGCAGGTGCAGCCTCCAAGTTTAGTAGAAATTGGCCTGCTAAGGGGTGGACATATCCTGCTTATGGTTCCCAGTCTAGGGGTAGGTCTAGACGTGGTAGGGGCAGGGCTCAAGGTTCGTTTAGGCCTAGATCAGACAGTTCACCTGCTCAGACTTCTGGTGAGGGCAGGGGTCAGTCCTTTCGTAAGCAGAACCAATGACCTGCCTTTTCAGCTGCCAGTGGACTCTCGTCTGGCAGCTCCTTTGGGAGGAAGATTGTCTCTTTTCAAAGAAAATTGGGATTTAATCACTCAAGACAGATGGGTGCTGGATATCATTCATCACGCGTACAGATTTTATTTCCACACAATGCCCCTTTCAAAGGCATGCCAGATGTTCCTCCTCCACAAAGAAAAGAGGCTCACAAGCAAGTTTCTCAGTTACTCCAGATAGGGGCTATTCAGCCAGTCCCTGTGTCAGAAAGGGGCTTGGATTTTATTCTCGCCTGTTCCTAGTGCCAAAGAAGGGGAACACGTGGAGACCAATTTTGGATTTATCTATCCTCAACACTTATCTGGACATTCCCAAGTTCAAGATGTTGACGTTACAGCAACTGTTACCTCTGCTGGGCAAGGATCACTGGATGGTAACTTTGGATCTCAAGGAAGCTTACCTTCATGTGCCCATAAGGCTAAGTTGCAGAAAGTATCTGCGGTTTCGAACTGGAGATTTTCATTATCAGTTCTCTGCATTGCCCTTTGGCTTATCTACTGCCCAGAGTATTCACAAAGGTTCTGGCTCCAGTGATAGCTTACTTCAGGCTTCAAGGCATTCAAATTTATCCTTACTTGGACGACTGCCTGATTCTGGCTCAAGAAAAGGAACACCTTCTACAGCATCTGGAATATGTCATAGCAGTGCTAAGATGCCTAGGGTATTCTGTGAACGAAATAAAGTCCAGTCTAGTACCCTCTCAAGACATGTGCTTTCTGGGTGTGAGACTGAATACAGCAGCCCAGATGGCCTTTTAACCCCGGACAAACAAAAGAGTCTGTCACTTTACTTCCATCAACTATCTCATCAGTCCGTGCTGACTGCAAGGACAGTCCTTCAAGCATTAGGGTTCATGGCATCTTGTATTCTGGTGCTTCCCAATGCCAAACTGCATATGAGGAAGCTGCAATGGTATCTCAAAATGTATGGACACAGCACTGCCAAGATTTGGACACTGTCATTCAAATAATACCTTGCCTTCAAAAGGAATTCTTGTGGTGGGCTCAGGAATGTCACCTAAACAAGGGACTCTCTGTGACCCGGCCAGAGGCGAGTCAGATTTTAACGACAGATGCCTCGGACACTGCTTGGGAGCTGATCTAAATGGAAAGTGGATACAAGACAAGTGGCCTGCCAGACTACAGCATCTACATATCAACATGAAGGAGATGTTAGCAGTCCAGTTTGCATTGATGGCGTTCAAGGAGTTACTTCTTCCAGGGCAGGTGTTGATTCTGACAGACAACACAACTGTCATGTGGTACATCAACAAGCAAGGGGGAACACATTCTTATCCTCTATGCAGGCAAGCAATGCTTTTATGGGAGACTGCGTTAAGCCTGCAACTGACTCTTCAGGCAAGGTTTCTGCCAGGAGCACAGAACTCCCTAGCAGATGTATTAAGCAGACAAATCATGGATCCCCACGAGTGGAAACTGGATCTTCATGTATTTCAGAAATTGACAGTGTCATGGGGAACTCCAGACATAGATCTGTTCGCTTCTCCACTAAACCACCAGCTGCGAAAGTATTGCACAAAGGGGTTTCATCACACAGCTTGGAAAGTGGATGCTCTGTCTTTCAGTTGGAAAAACCTTCATGTCTATGCCTTTCCACCTCTACCTCTTCTTCCAAAGGTATTACTAAAGGTCAGACAGGACAGGCCAAGGATGATTTTGATAGCTCCAGATTGGCCTCGGCAACACTGGTACCCACTTCTAAGGAGTCTTGTAAAGAAGCCTCCATGGCCTTTACCTCTGATTCCTCATCTGTTATCTCAGAAGGACGGTCATCTGCTCAATGTCAAGCTTCAATCTCTTCATCTCACAGCTTGGCATATTCTGTGTTGAAGCATGGTAGGTCTCAGCTTCCTCAACAAGTTTTAAATGTGATTATGGAAGCTAGAAGGCCTAGTACTAGGAGAGTGTACGCAGAAAAATGGAAGAGATTTTTATTTTGGAGTACAGCAAAGAATTTGGAGATTTCAGAGCCTAATTTGAGTGTGGCTCTTCAATATCTTACTGAATTATTGGACAAAGGTTTGTCTTTCTCTTCCATAAAGATTCATGCTGCAGCAATTTCAGCTCACTATGATTGTGACCCACCTTTGTTTTCGCATCCTTTGTTCAAGCAGTTTCTTAGAGGGGCAAAGAATATAAGACCCCACGTAGAGCTCCTACTCCTGCTTGGGATCTCAATTTTGTGTTGGAAAAACTTACTCTACAACCTTTTGAGCCTGCAGCTACTGCTGAATTGAAATATTTGTCATGGAAGACTGCTTTTCTGTTGGCTATTACTTCTGCAAGAAGGGTGTCTGAGTTACAGGCCCTTATGGCAGTAGAGCCCTTTGATTTTCCATAAGGACAGGGTATCATTACATTACTAATCCTTCCTTTATGCCTAAGGTGGTTTCTAGTGTGGCTTTAAACCAAACTATTCATTTGCCTACGTTTTTGCAGATCCTCAAAATAAAGGGAAAAGATTTTGCACACTTTAGATGTACACAGGCAATTGCGTTATTATTTGAGCAGGACTAAAGATTTTAGGCAGTCTCAGCAGTTACTTGTTTCTTTTGCTTTAAGTTCACAGGGCAAGCCTGTGTCAAAACAAACTATTTCTAGGTGGATTGGCTTTTGCATTGCATTTTGTTATTCCCATCATGGCAAAGAGGTTCCAGCTGGGATTAGGCCTCATTCCACTAGGGCTACTGCCACTTCAACAGCATTTCTAAGGGGTGGCAACTAAGGATATTCTGGAAGTAGCTACTTGGAGTTCAGTGCATACTTTCTCTAGGCATTATCACCTGCCTATATACTCTAAGACTAGAGCTGGTTTTGCCACAGCTGTTTTACAAGGCATGTTGTCAGCTCCTGCTACTTTATAATTTGCCAGCCTCCCTTACCTCTGCTTTGGGATTCTACCCAATTGTCAGGACTGCAGCAAGGGAAGGCGAAGAACATAGTACAGTTTTGTACCTACCATAAATGTAGATGTTCGAGGATTCCCTTGCTGCAGTCCAATTTACCTCCCTCCTTCCCTCTGTGTTTCAGGGTGGTTGTGTAGGTGAGTTTACATGCTTATATTTTTTGTATATATTACTGTATATATTGTACATGTTTTTGGTGCAGGTTGTTTTGGGACTTGTCTTTTTGGGTCTTCTGACATCTGGGGCAAGAAAAGACTGAGGAAATGGCGTCGGTCATGCGCATTAGTACCCTGGCGTACTGACGTCAGTCTAAGGCGCCATGACCGGCGTCAGCCTTATACTCTGGTATTCGGGCCGACTGGGACGCGGACTATACCCAATTGTCAGGACTGCAGCAAGGGAATCCTCGAACATCTACATTTATGGTAGGTACAAAACTGTACTGTCTGTTGAGGAGAAGATGATAGTGTCCCACAAGATAATGTAAAATGCTCTCTGTAATATCAAGCAACAGCTCACACACAGTTGACTGCAGTGAGAAAAGAACTCCTACCCAAATACACAGACTACATACAGTATGTTATGCGAGCACCATGGCACAAGTCTGATTTATACAAGAGTGCAGGTGAATTTATAGTAGATGACAGCAGCAGGCTATGTGAGAAATAAGAGTTTGGGAGACCTGTATGAAATGGATGTGTAGCCATGAGCAAGTATCAAAATACTGGTAATCCTATGTAATTTGCGAAGTAACTGTAGGATACACATGTCTTCTCTGCTGTCTAGACACACACTCCACTGCAGTGAGAACATAACCGCTACCTACCTAAGTACACAGACAACAGAGGACAGTATGTTACACAAGCACCACAGCACAAATCTGTTTTATACAAGAGTGCAGGTGAACCTGTAGTAGGTGACATCAGCAGAGCATGTGGTTGACAACAGGTTGAGAGGCCTGCATAGGCACATAGTTTCATAGGTTCATATGAGGTTACTTGCCTAACAGCACTAGTGTCCTTAGAAACCTAGCTGTGTAAAAACACATGTAGCATTACTGAGCATAGTTGGATGGTTGTATTTTGCAGAGTGTTTGTGAGCAGCACCAACTGGCCCTGTCCATGAGGGACATAGGTACCAGCACAGAGGTGACTTTACAATTACCCAATCAATTGTCAAGGTTGTGCTTGAACAGGGTCATTGAGGAGAACTACTTCAGATGCAGTGGGAGCATATTACAGAGGAGTGTGAATTATTGTGGAATATATCTGTCTCCCCAGCATGTTGTGTTCGTTACACGCTAGATTGAGAACCCTGTGGAAAATTATAGTTGTCCCATTTGAATTGCAGATGTCCATCATTTATAGAAGGCAAGCGGTCTAAGACTGCTCTGCAGGGCATCCATAGATCACGTCTCAGCAGCCTGCATGATACTGGGTACAGTGACAGGTATGTCAGTCTTTCCATGTATGTCATGGTTGGAGACCTTGGAGTCTCCCTGGCACAACCCTGTGTTTTCTGCAACTGCTGCAGAGTCTGGTGTTATACAGAGAGATGTGAGCATTGTACTCTATTATTGGTGTGATAAGGGTAGAGTACAGCAGAGGTATGACTACCGTGATCTTGCATGTAATGTCCATATGTATAATGTGCACAATGCAGACTGTGTCTCACCACTATGGGCATATAGTGATGAAAGTATAGCTTGCTATCAATATGTACTCCCAAGTCTCACAACACTGTGTTTGAGCTTAGTGGGTTTGTATGTATATCATAATTAGCATGGATACTTCATTGACAAAGGTGAGTTATTGTGTGTTTCAAGTTTAGTCCATGAGTTTGTCACCAATCAGTCTGTGTCATCCCTTATTGTGATATGTTACCATCATTGGGGGACACTATATGAGTGCATCTAGTTAACCATCTGCAAACTTGGTAAACCACAGGCCATCTACTGTTGCCTGTGCTTCAGGCAAGTATTTCACAAACAGTTGAAGGTCCAGCACAGATCCTTGTGGTATTCCACTGGTGAGTGAGCTAGTGGTGGAGGTGCCATCCCCAACTTTGAGAGTGCGTGTTCTGATGAGCCAGTTGGCTCACCATCTAGTACTTTATGGCATAATTCTCAGATGGGAGATCTTCACTATGAGACATGAATAGGAGATATTGTCAATTTGGATAACTGAACATAAGTGGTATGAACTGTTATCTGCCATCCAGGTCTTCAGTAATGGTATAAAGGAAGTCCACAATAACTGGACACACTCGTATAGATTCCCTCAATGACTGTAACATATTACAGAAAGGGCTGATACAGACAAATGATTGGTGCCAAAATCATAGACTGAACCTTGCAGCAAACAATGCCTCATTGTCCCCTTTGGCAATGAAGTACCCCTGCTAATTATGATATGCATAGCACCCCTCTCAGCTCAGTGTTGTGAGACTTATAGCACTCTACACTTTCATCACTATATGTCCATAGTGGTGAGGGACACATTATGCATCACACAAATCATAACCATGGACATCACATCCAAGACCAGAGAGGTCATAGCTCTGTTGTACTCCACCCTTATCAGACCACTAATTGAGTACCAGACTCCCTATTGTCTGTACCTCAATAGACAACTGCAGCAATTGGAAAAAAATAGAGGTTTATGACTGGGATAATGCAGGTCCTCCAAACATCACATACATGAAAAGAGTACAAGACAAAAGTGCACAAAACATAACCCCACATGTGCAGAGGTAGTAAACAGAAGTTTAACAAAAAAACAGATACCTCATGAATGCAAACCTTCTGCACACATTACAGTCCCAAGGGAACCCCCACTATACATAAAAACAAATGTATCAGTGTGTTGGCCATTAAGCCCTTAAGGCAAAACACCTGAAAACTAATGTCTTTGTCATAGGTGAATCCATAGTGAGAGACACAGATGTCCCCCTCACCAGATTGTACAAGGAGAAAGTTACTGCCAGCTGCCTGTCGGGTGCCAGGATCCACAAAGTCATGCATGCACTCAAGTCTCTCAATAACAAGCATAGTTACACCTGTATCATACTCCATGTTGAAGTTAATGACTTGAAACCTACCTCACTGGACTATATAAAGAGAGATATGACTGAGCTCTCAGATTATCTGTCCCAGACCAGCATGTCCATAGCCCTAAGCAGCATTCTACCTTCACCCAGGATGATGCCTCAATGCAAACAGAATAATTATCGACTTCAACAATTGGCTTAGCTACTGGTGAGTCCAGGGGGATCCAGTATTTGTCAGCCTGGGATGATATGGTTGACAGACCATGCTGCTTTGCCAGGGATGGTCTTTTTCCTTTCAGTTACTGGCCAGGGTACTTGCCTCCCCATAGTGCCTTTTTTAGGGAATGTCATAAGAACAAAATTCTTGATGTCAAAATATCCTCAAAAGACAAACTCAAGGTTATGCTGCGTAATGATAGGAGTGTAAATCAGAAGACAACCATAGACAGTACCAGAAACAAAAAACTAAGGGTAATGCTACAGTGCCAGAAGTCTAAACCTCAAGATGCACGCACTCGAGGCACTCCTCAGTATGGAGAAAATCGATATTTGTGCAGTAACCGAAATCTGGTTCAAGGCTCCAGAGAGCACCTCAGCACTACCAGGATTCAACTCATACCATTCCTTTCGGCCCCAGAACTTGGACAGGAATACTAAAGGTGGGGGAGTATCCATTTTCATCCAGGATTCCCACACCTCCAGGTTAGTGGCACTGCATGAGGTAACAGAGACCATCCATGTGCAACTAACAGCTTTTCAGTTCATAGCCTGTTACAGATCACCCACCTTGTCTCAGGATCCTCACACGGCATTCCTGAGAACATTCGAGAATATGAAAGTCTCACCAAACACCATGATATTGGCGGATTTCAACTACCCAAACATTGACTGGGAAAACTGCTCAAGTCCCAACTCTTTTGCCCAATGGTTCCTGGAGTTTATAAACTCAAATGCCATGGAACAATTAGTCAACACTCCCACAAGAGGGGACAATGTATTGGACTTGGTCATCACCAACATGGAGGCTCAATGTTCCACACCAGAGGTAAATCCCTCGTTGGTAAGATTAGACCATAAACTTATCACAATGGACATCCACATCCCGACCCCACCCGCCAGCCAAGGAAACCACTGTGAAAAATTTCTCAAAAGCAAACTTCACACTTCTCAAGACTGAGGTGGAAAGTTTCAAAGCCCCCTGGCTAATGGAAAATGCTACCTAAACTGCAGAATCCTTTACAAATGCACTCTATGAGCACCTACAGGAATACATGGATCATGCCATCCCAAGTAAAACCAAGACTCACTCCTCCAAGAACAGACCACCAGCCTGGTGGACCCTGGCCATAAATAAGCTATAGAACAGAAGGAGGAAACTATTACATGACAAGGCAAAATCCCAAAAAGGGAAGGCATCCTTGATCGATACTAGCAAAGAAACTTCGATCCCTCATAAAGTCATCAATGGCCAGCTTCGAAAGAAAAATCGCCAAAGACTCTAAAGATAATCACAAGGCATTCTTTAGCTACGTCAAACATCTGGGTGGCAGCTCACAGATCTGCTCTGAGCTGGTGCAAAATGGCACAAAATACACTGAACCCACAGACATTGCCAAAATCCTGGTGGACAGGTTCAGTGCAAACTTCACCCCCCCATCCCCCCCAAAAGGGCCTGTGTCTATCCCAGAAGAATGCAGTCCCCCAGACATCACAGACATACAACTGAAAGCAGCCCTCTCCAAAGCAAAAAACACAGTATCAATGGGACCAGATGGTATCCCGGGTTGCGTCTTACACGAGCTCCAAAATGAACTAAACCCTCACATGAATTCAATGTTCCAACTCAGCCTTACCACAGGCTATGTACCCAAAGAATGGCGTACAGCAACAGTGGTCCCGCTCCACAAAGGTGGCGCCACAACGGATCCAGTGAACTATCGCCCTATAAGCCTGACTAGCCTGGTCTGCAAGACTATGGAGCACATCATCATGGATCTCCTAAACAGACATTGGGAACCTCCAAACACTGGACCCCACCCAATTTGGCTTTAAGGGAAGATCTTGCCTCTTAAACCTAGTGGACTTCTTCAAAACAGTTACCAAAGCCTTAGATGAGGAAAAGGTAGTCCACACAGCCTACCTAGACCTCGCAAAGGCTTTCGACACAATACCCCACTCTGGTATCATAAATAAGCTTACCAGCTTAAATATCAACCCATATGTCACAAGATGGGTTGCAAACTGGCTCAGGGATAGAACTAACATGGTCAGAGTCGCGGGTGCCATGTCTGACTCTAAACCAGTTACAAGTGGTGTCCCACAGGGATCAGTCCTGGGACCCCTCTTGTTTGGTACATACTTCTCTGAGGTACAGGCAAACACGGGAGGACTGTGGCTGACCAAGTTCGCAGATGATTGCAAACTGGGAGCCATAATCGACTCTCCGGCTGACACAAGGATCCTCCAGAAGGGCCTTGCGGAGACTGATACCTGGTGTCAGAACCATGGCCTCAAGCTAAATGCAGAAAAATGCATAGTCATCCCCTTTGGGAAAACAAAGTGCCCGCAAACTACCATATAGGAGGTAATCCACTAATTATGGTAGAAGTAATCAGGGATCTGGGGACCCAAGTAGATAGTAACCTCTCCTTTGACAATCACATTGCCAAAGTGGTTAGAAAAACCTTCTATATAGCCCACCTAATCACGAAAGGATTCACATCTAGATCTAGAGAGGTCATTGTGCCCCTCTACTCATTACTCATCAGGCTTATAATTGAGTACAATGCCCCATTTGGGATGTACCTTACCCGACACCTGCAACAGCTGGAGAGACTTCAAAAATACCTCACTAAGAGGATTGTGGGCCTCAAACAGATGCCCTTTGCAGCTCGACTAAAGAAACTCCAGCTCTACTCTGTTGCTACTGCCTACTCAGAGGTGATCTCTGCCTGACATACAAGGCCATGTCTAACCCGGAATTGTTGGACATGCTCCACCTCAAGAAAACCAGATCCATTAGAGCTACATGCTCCAAGAACTTAAACCTTAGCACAACGATAAAAAGGACATGCTGGAGGGATAGATTCATATCCGAAAGGCTTCCCGCACTCTGGAATAGAATCCCAGTCCATGTAAGGCAGAGCCCCTCACTGACTCTCTTCAAGAGATATCTTGATGAGTGGATGGGTAATGGTAAATTTGCTTCTGGGATCACTTCTATGGCCCTGCTGGACAGAGGCTCAGGAATCTAGTCTAAAAGGGAGGCGAAATCCAACACATTCTGGCTAGGTTTATAAATGCCCTAGGGCAGATAGCCTAGTTACCTACCTATGAACTACACTGAATGGAAGCATTACTTATTTGGGAAGACGTCTATGTTTGTGTAATGACAGACATGGTTTAGGGCCGCAGAGAGTCCTCCATTCTATAACACCTTCCACACATTCATGCCGCAAAATGAATGTGAAAGAAATAAAGGAGTATCCATCTTCATGAAAGATCAATACCCGTTACGACTAGTTAAGCAGTATAATTTTCTTAGAGTTACTCCAAGTCCAACTAACTGTATGAAAGACCCTCCTCCAAGTCATTGTTGGCTACAGGTCCATCAACATGAACCATGAAAATCACACATTGCCTTTCTGGACCTACCTGGGTCACTCATAATACAGCCAAACACCCTAGACATTGGTGACATGTAACTATCCTTCCATCGATTTGGATACATATATAAACTCAAACACACTCACCATATGGTTCCTGCACTTTAACACAAATGCTCTGGAACAGTTAGTCCACACCCCCACAAGGCTATGGAATGTCCTTGACCTAGTACTTGTCAACATGAGAGATCCCTATACCACCCATGTGTGAGATTCTCCCTGGTAAAGTCTGACCATAAATTCAGTCACGTTCAATGTAACAATTGTACCTGCCCCCCCTCCAGGATCTAAAAAGTTGTAAAGTTTTTCCAAAGTAAACTATAGCCTTCTAAGTGATGGCATGCATAGTTGAAATCATGCCACCAGTGACAGTAAGGACTCCTATATCGAGGTGTACAGAATTGCTCTGTAAAAACAGCTTTACAAGTGTGTAGACTTAGCTGTACCAGAATGGATCAAAACATGCTTATGAAAAAACAAGCTGCCTTGACAGATGGCAAGCATAAATAGATTATACAACATAAGAAAGAAACCGATGTCCAGGAATTAGAGGAACAGTCTCAGCAGAAGAATGTAATTACGAAACTAAATTCATAGCTAAGGATGATCACAAGGCATTCTTTAGCTGTGTCTGTAATGTAAAAGGGAAGGCCCAGCTTTGCACCAAATTCATAGTGGACAGTACCAGTCATACTGAACCTGAGGACATGGCCAACCTGTTAGCAGACGTTTGGCAAAAATTCACACCCCTATCTCCAGCAGTGATACCTCAAAGCATACCTGTCACCAGTTCTCTACCTATTATCTCCAAAGAATAGGTCATAACTGCACTCACCAAGGCCAAAAACACAGGTGCTATGGGACAGGATAACATCCCAGGCTTCTTACTTAATGGTGTAAAGCAAGAGTTAATGGAACCACTGGGTACTCTCTTCAACCACAATCTAAGTACTGGCTTTGTCCCGGCAGTGTGGAAAACAGTAACAGTAGTCCTCTTGAGCAGAGGGAGTCCCTTAACTGACCTGCAGAACTATAGACCCATAAGCCTGACCAGCCTTATCTGTAAGGTCATGGAGAGAATCATCTTGGACCTCACCATCAAGGAGATTGGTGACCTTCAAACTCTTGACCCAACCCAGTTTGGCTTTGTCAAGGGTAGACCATGCCTGTTAAATTTAATGGAATTCTACAAAAGTGTCACCAAAACCCTGGATGAAGGCACATTAGTACATGCAGCCTATCTCAACTTGGCCAAGGACTTTGACACAATCCCCCACTCGGGAATCTGTGAGAAACTCACCCAGCTGGGGATTAACCTATACATCATTAGGTAGCCAACTGGCTGACCAACAGAACACATACAGTCATACTTGGATTCCACCTCTACCAGCAGACCTGTTACCAGTGGTGTTCCACAAGGGTCTGTGCTGGACCTCTTACTGTTTGGAATCTATTTCTTAGGAATTCAAGTGATAACAGATGGCCTGTGGCTCACAAAGTTCACTGACAACTGCAAAATCATTGAATCACCAAAATGATGTCAGCATGCTACAAAATGGGTGTACATACATAAATAATTGTTGCCAAAGCCACAGACTTAAACTAAATCCCCAAAAAATGCACTATTCTCCCTTTAAGCCAAGAGGTACCCCCTAAATTCCAACACAATGGTGAGAGATTTGGGAATGCTGGTTGAAGGCAATGTCAACTTGTATCACCATGTGTCCATAGTAGTAAGAAAGGACTTTTATGTTACACACCTCTTAAGTAAGGTCATAGCATCCAAAACTAAGGATGTTTTCAATCCATTGTACTCATCCCTCATCAGATCAATTATAGAATATAATGTCTCCATTTGCACCAGACACCTGCATCAGCTGGAGACATCCAAGAGGTTTCTCACGAAGAAAATCTAGGGACTTCAACACATGACCTACATAGACAGACTGAAGGTCCTGCCACTGTACTCCATATTGTATAGACTGCTGTGAGGCAACTTGTGCCTGGCCTACAGAGCACACTCAAACCCTACCTTAATGGAAATGTTCACCTCTGAAAATCAAATGGGGCAAGACTCGCTCTCTGTAGGGACTTTATCCTAGCCTATGACATCAGTAGGACATGCTGGAGAGACAGATATATCACTCAATGATTGCCACTGCTATGGAACAAACTCCTAAATCATGTGAAACTGAGCTCATCAATAAGCCTACTTAGGGGTAACTAGAATAATTTGATGGGAAATTGTAAAACTACCCTGGGGTTTCACCTATGTCACTCCAATCAGTGCTGATCCTGGATTCGCAAATATGGACTGCATATCTTGGTCTGTCAGGAACAATGGTACAACTTTGCTAGGCTTGAAAAGGCCCTAGGGCCATTAGCATGATAACCTCCTACGAACCAAGGGCCACTATGGTAGTAGCCTCATATGAACCTATGAACCTTTGCAGGCCTACCAACATCTTGTCTCACACATGTCCTGCTCATGTCGTGTACTAAAGGTTCAGCTGCAGTCTTGCAAAAGTCAGACTTGTGCCATGGTGCTTGCATTAAGTACTGTGTTCTGTAGTCTGTGTTCTTGGATGGGGATTCTATCCTTACTGCAGTCAAGTGTGTGTGTGTGTGTGTCTGTGTTTGCACTCTGGCCTGATATTAGAGAACCTTTTACCAGAGCAAGTGGGACACATTACCATTTTCTCAACAGACACTGCTGATGTCATCAGCTATATCAGATGTTTGGATATGCAGTCATCCCACTAGGGCATGGTAAGACACTGGCCTGGAGGTCAGGCAGACATGACTCATCCTATACTAGACAGATTACAGTGACATGGCTTTTAATCTATCCACATACATCATGGCATGGTTTATAGGCACTGTGTTATCTTGCCGAGAAAGCACTGTGGTGTCTCCAGCTGCTGCATGTGTCTGTTGAGGTACATGCAAAACGATCATTATACTGTATTACTGTTCAGATGAGGTCTAACTACAGTGCTGTCGTATCTGAATATGATGACATGACTTATGATGTGCACCATGCATTTGTCCTGGAAAATCACTAAAGAGAGAAGTTAGAAAGTAATAAGCATTGCAGTTTTGACTTTAAAACACTTACAAGAACACTCATTATACAGTTGTGAAATTTTGATGCTATCAACTTTCTAACTTTCCAAGGCCAATATAAATTAAAGATACAATGAGCAGGTCAACAACACAAATGCAGATATACTAAGCACTGTTAGCTACACACCCTGAGCATCATCAGACACAGCTTTTGTATCCCTGAATCCAAAAAATAGAAAACAGGGATATGGCAGTTTTCACTTGTACAGTGAGGGAGGCAGGTTGTCGAGGCTGACACAAAAGGTCAGTGAGTGTGTGTGAGTAAAAAGGAGGCAGGCATTGGGATAAAACAACAAATGGCCAGTGAGACAAAATGAGTAACTGTGTGTCTGTAGGGGGTCTCCAGGTGAAATTGGTGAATGTCTGCATGAATACAGCCAAGCTCTCCGTTAGCTCTATGTCTTGGTCTGTTTAACAGGTGTGAGCAATGCATGGTAGCGATGGCAGTTCATCTTTGTCATCCCAGACCATGAGAACTGGCTCTGCCAGGAGTTGCACTGGCATCTCCACACCCAAGGTCAGATGCAGTACTACTACCTGAACATGTAAAATGTCTGCTGGAAGAGCTACCTTCACTGGGATGCACCGGATCATGACCCTATGGCCTGCCACATCTGGGTGTAGACAGCGCACACACTAATGGAGCAGTGGAAGTACTGCCATTATGGAACTTGATTAGGCACTGACACGTTGGCTGACAGCAATTTTGGCTGACCTGCTCTCATGAGTATGCCATTCCCCTCCCAGCAGATGTTACTTCACAGACACTGCTAATTCCATGACAGATGCTCCTTGATCCACCACAGACGCTCCTCATTCAAATGTGTCATTCATCTGATCCAGTGAATCTGCAACAAAGTAGAGGCAGTCATGCATGTCAGACTGTGCCACATCCAGAAGTCTGAACATTTGTCTGGAGCACCTATGGGAACATGCCTGTGCATCCATGATGACCCTAAACATATGTTGAGTGGCATAGGAAGTGACACCTGCTCCAGGTGGAGGAGGGACAGCAGACTACCTCTGAGCTCCCCTATCAAGCCTCCCATATGGCACCTTGCCCACACTTTGGCTGCAACCTGACTTAATATGCACTGAAGCCACAGTACCCACACTTGTCTGATAAATGTCCTCGCGCTCCACCTGCCCAATATCTGTGCACTCAGTGGACTGGGTAGGCATAAGCCATTTCTGATGGAAATTCAGGTGATGACTGTATATCAACCTCTTTATCAAATTCAACCTCTGTACCACCTGACTGTGCCTCAGTTTGGCCACCATAATCATCAGTCTGCTGATACACACATCAGGTGGCACAGGGCCCACACTCCAACTGTCATGATCACCTGTGATAAAAAGCATGAAATACAGGAAAACCCTAATACCTGCAGTACTATAGTGCAATATATGCTAACAAACTAGCAGTGTTGTCACTCTTACAGAGCAAACAGCAATACACACAGGCCTGAGATCAAAATCGCACACTACAATATTCTTTAAATTGCTCAGCAGTAGTGATATAAAATATTTGGCTTACCATCTGCAGAAGATGTACTTCACTGTACTCCAAACAGTTCTGGAAGAAGTTAAGCAAGAGGTAAGAGCAACATCACCACAATTAACAGCAACACAGGGGATACTACATTTACCCCTTTATATGTGCATTAAGCCTAATGTCAACAGGAATGTGGCTGACAACTCCAGCCTAACTGTAGCAATCTTCAATCCCTCCCACAAAAATACATGTGACACAGAATTAAATTATTGATTTCAATTGTTTTACTGTACAACAATATTCAACTGTTCAGATAACAAGCCTACCTGGAGGCTCCTCCTGAGGCATGCTTGCTGTTTTGGAAGGTGCTGTGCCCATGTCCAATACATGCTGTCCTGCAGTCTCCTGGGAGTTGTCTGGATCTCTGATATTGGCCAAGAACTGTTCATTGCAGGTTAGTAAGGGGTTCCCTAGCAGGCTCACACCAGGAGCCATTTCATCATGGCCCACTGCAGCTGCTCACCTGGGTGCAGTAGTAGTTATTTCAGTTGCCCTGTGGCACACTTGTTTGTATGTTCTGCTATGGCCACTCAGCATTCACATTTTGGACAATTTGCTGCCATATTTGCATCTGGTGTGCTATGTCTCCCAGTCTCCTTTCCAGGAGAAAAGCACCATGTTGCCAAAACCCATCCATGATTATTTGATTTTCCCCATTGGTGAAGGGGGGGGGGTCTACATGGATTGACATGCCTAGGTAGCATACTTGTATGTGTCCTAAAAGACAACAGAAGTATAATGCACATATCACATAACTACAAAATAACTGTTTCCAGATGAAACAGAAAAGGTAGCCAGTCAGTATTGCCCACTGGAGAAACGTAAAACAGTCCACAGATGTGAAATAGTAACAGGCAGGATGCAAACAAGGAGAGTAACAAGAACAGCATATCCATGTTTGTGCCATAACAGTAACTCATCTTTGCACACACCCCCACATACACACAAAAGAACAGGCAAATGACCAATTTTGCTAACAAAACATCTTTGAAGTGCTAACAGTGCTATCAAAGGACCTGTCCCTGAAACATTTGTACATATTTATCACACAGCATTCCATTTTCATGTATTGTCAATCGTGTACCTCTGAAATGGCTTGACAAACATGCTCATTCCTTCAGTATACTTCTAATTAATGCATACGGATGAAAGTGTAAAAACCTTTGCTTTACATCATTCTTAAATACATTCCAGCATATACAGTATGTAGATGACAAAATGGGAGCATACCTGCTGAAGTTCAGTACTCCTCTGTACAGAAATATCCTGAAGAAACATTTTTTTTGCAGTTTTCCAAACATATATAACTCTCCTAACCATCCGTTAAGCTATCTACATGTTTGCCTTTTTATAACGGTGTAGATTACTAATGGACTGCATCTGTCTTTCTGCATTTCACAGACATTAATTACAGCATAAGCACCTGAATTGCATCCTAATCAACCGATCCAAAAGGGTGGAGCTATTCAACAAGCTATAAAGCATTCATGTCAACTGTAAAAACCTTTGGAGTACAGGCACCAAAAGTCTACACAGCTCAGATGGCTTAGTGGTAACTTGAAGTGGCTATGGGGTGCAGGGGTCTGGGTTTGAGACTTGCAAGGGCTGGTTATTTTAGCAAAGTTCTTCATTATCACTCTTCAAGAAAAATCTTGATGAGTGGATGGGAAATAGGAAATACACCCCAGGGATCACTTCTGTGTCTCTGCTCGACAGTGGCACAGGAAAATAACTTTCTTGGGTGGCATAAGCCAGAGAACCTTGTTGGCAAAGCTTACATAGGCCCTTGGGTCGATAGCCTAGTACCTACCTATGAACAAAGACAGAATGTTAGGGGCTGCTGCTGCTTTAATCCATTTGCATGTGCTAGAAGCTGAATCCAGTGATGCTTCTGCCACCAATAGGCCTAGGCTGAGGCAGGTAAATGTTTTCAGGCCACATTTAACTTATTATACCCTACATGACATGGAAATTGTAGAGTGCTGCAGGGTGGACAGGGACACACTACAGAAACTGCAATCTCTGCCGCTCTCAACTCGGAGCCAAATCCAACCCAGGGGAACCCATCCCAGTGGAAACTAAAGTAAGTGTAGCCCTTAGAGTCTTACCTATAGGTACATTTCAGAGACCAACAGGCAACATGCTGGGGATGTCACAGGCATAAGCATCCAGGATCCTCCACCAATTCCTGGAAGCTATGCTCCAACATGCCAGGGAGCACATATATTTTTCCCATAGCTCTAAGGAGAGGTCCAGAAATATGCAACAGTTTTACAAGGTAGTGCACTACTCTGCAGTACTGGCTGCCATAGATTTCCCTCCTGTTGAAATTAAGGCACCACCTCATTAGCTGTCTAGGCTCTACATTAACAGAAAATGCTACCACTCTATCAGCTGCCAAGTCACCCACAATGCCAAGGGAATAAACTTGAATTGGTGTGCTAGCAACCCTGGCAGTTACCATGACTCACATATCTGGCACACCTCCCAACTGTACGAGATATTTGCTGGGTGGATATCCCACAGAGTCATTTACTGGGTAACACAGACTATGCACTGGAAGCATGGCTTATGACACCCACCAGAAATGTGCACACACCCACAGAAGAACACCATAATGAGGAACACTCTCAAAACAGAAATGTCATAGAACATGTGTTTGGGCTACTGAAGTCACGGTTCCGGTGCCTATATGCATTTGGTCCCTGCAGTACAATCCATGGACACGTGCAGAAATCTTTACAGTATTTGCCATGCTACAGAATGTAATCCTAAGGAAACAGTTGCAGTAGGATCAGCAAAGGGAAGGGGCACACACCTCACTACCAATGCCAAGGTCACCTCAGTTACAGACAGGTGAGTCAGAGGGGGAACCACCAGCTGCTGTGAGTGTAGGCAGACAGTCATGCTCAGTATGCCCTTGCATTTATTAACAGATGATGCAAAGCACACTCACTCATCACTTGGGGATCTAAAACCTTCCTCCTACTCGCATATATATATTAACATTGATGCCAGGCAACTCGCACAACTTTAACTTCCTATGTATTGGCTGTGTACTGCTTGCATCAGACAGAGTCAGCCCTGAAGTAACAAAGTTGCAACTTCTGCCTTTACAGGGCAAGTCCTGAACCTGGAGTGTATTGTTTAATAATAATATTACATATCCTTGTATTTCATCACTTGGTACGGTAAGCAAGTAAAATGTGGGAGATTTGTACAGAAATTACCTTAACATGTGACAGCAGAGACATATTTGACTTGTATGTGTTCATTAGTAAGTAGTAGGCCTCAGGCATCAAAGATTCACACCACCATGCTTCTCAAAGCTACAGATGATCACTGCATGACCTCAGTTTAGCACCATATGTTTGTACTGGAAAATCATGAGAGAGAAGTTAGCAAGTAATGATACAGATTGCAGTTTCTGACTTCACAACCCTTGCATGATCCAACAGGCAGGATGCACAACAAGGAGTGTAACGAAAGCAACGTATCCTTGTTTGTGCCACAGCAGTAACTTAGCTTTGTCCCCCCTCAAAATAGCAGCATGCCGTTGTATGTGCCATAACAGTAACTCACCTTTGCTCCCCCGAAAAGAGTATTCAGTGCTTGTTTGTGCCATCCAGCCTACCCTTTAGTTGTTGGCAACTGCATATCATTTTATTCCCAGTTAATATCCTTAAACATTTTAAGGCCAATGACGTAGAATGGCATTTGCAAGCAACAATCATAACAGATGGTATGATCACTAAGTGCAGTAGTCCAAATATCTAAATGTAATAAATGTATAAATAACAGAAGTTTATACATTTGGAATTCAAAAATACACACAGTGATTTTGTACTACACGGGGACAGAAACTTTAAATTCAGTAAACACTGTCAGAAGACAAAGATTTGGTGGAAAAAAAAAAAAAACTTACACAGTGATTTTGTACCATACACGGGGACAGAAACTTTTAAATTCAGTAAACACTGTCTAGTGGCACTGGTTTGATACCGGTGTACATTCTATTGCAGTTGGTTGTGTGAAGAATGACTTCGGTTCTTTGCTGCAAAGCTGTTTGTGTGGCAAAGAAGGTTAAGGCACCCATCCTGTTTTCTGAAGGTATATTGGAGTGAGAGTTGAAATCCAGACTTGGCGTAGAAATGTCTTGTGTACTAACATTTTCTACTGTGCATGTCAGACTGATTTTCCTCATTTGAAGTATTTCTTCCTTTTTTACTGGATACGTAGACTCCCAGAAAGTAGACAGCCAAAAACAGAAACCGATACATTCACTTAATGCTATTGTCTGTGGCAGCAGGTATAAGTGTAGGGCTGGAATACAGATGTTCATGGGTTCTACTACAGCGTGTGCAACCTTTGCTTTACTGTTGTGACATTGCAGTTTATAGCATTGAACTGAAACATAAACAGCTGTTATTTCAACTCTCTTGTAGTAACAGTGTTAGTGTGGGGCTGTCATGCACAGTCTTGGGTTCAAATACAGCATATTCCATACACTTTTACTTTTGTTCCACTTCCCATTATAGTCACTCTCACTTATAACACTTGACATAGGGTAGCTCCTATTAATTATATGTATGAGGGCTGAAACACTAATATTGTTCGCTATTTATTTCTTTATTTATGTATGTATAATCACATTTATTATCAAATGTATGACTGTGGGTATACTGTGTACTATGCTCTTTTAAGTATCTTTCTGCTCTCTGGACTGACATGACCTTCATATTTGTTAAACACACATATGCAACTGCATGTACATCGAATAACCTTGAAAATGCATTGCTTGTCACTGTTGCTCATTGCTTACCATAGGGCACCATATTTGCATGATGGTTTGCAGTGCGCAATAATTTCAAACAGTGTGCACATTCCCAGTAAACATGATAACTGGAATTGGTGGGAAACAAGTCATTCTCTATTGCTCTTGATCCATAATAGACATGGAAGGTGTTTGTGGAGTGGGTTTCAGATTTAGTGCTCAGAGTCCAGGAGTCCCAGATTTTTGTTGGAATCCTAATGAAAACACCACAGTACTAGGTTGCTTCAGGGTGAATATTCTGTATCCTAGAGGCTTGGGATAGTTTGGCCCAGCCTGTGACCAGTGCCACCATTATCCTCCACACTGGTGAAAAATAGGACCCCTGCCACTAGACTGGCGAGGATGAGCGAGGTATGCATGCAGCAGAAGAGTAATGTTATTGTAACATTAAAAGTCAGACAGATTTTTTTTTTTTGGTATTTTATACAGTTGTATCAAATTAAGCATGCATATCTCAACTGTAAAAGCAAGTATGCATGCATCAGTCTGTAGCACAAACAACAGTACAATATTAGACTTTAGTCAGAGGTGATGGGTTCAAATGCCACACTTCCCAACTATACAATAACTGTTAATTCTTCAGTGGTTTGTAACTTAAAGGTTTAAAATAAAAGTGACACACATGCCCTGCTGTAAACTGTAATCTGGATTATTGTAACATTGATATGTGCAATATATGCACATTTAAAGGAGCACTTGCTGCAGTCTGTAGTCTAGTGTGCATCTGTTAGGAGCTGCTAGTCTTAAAAGTAATGTTATTAAGAGTAAAGGTTCAGGTAATAGTTAAATAATTATTTATGCATTGTATGTTACATATGAAGGTACTAATCCCATCTCTTTTCTCCGTCACCCTAACCCTCATCTCTTTTCTTAGTTTTCTTGTATGCGTTATCAAAATGTGTCCATGTCATCCATGTGTACCACATCATAAAATGCTCCACAGCATAGCAGGGTTGGCTAGCCCCACAGGATCCACCTGCCTTTGGCACCATTGCCCAACATGTCTGGGAACTGACATGGCAGCAGCACCTCTGCTGCCCCTGCACTACCTGCCCCCTCAGAAAGTTCTGTCCCACAGGAGAGGCCAGTGGTTTCCTCCAAGAGCAGTGACAGGGGTTGTGAGTTTATCACTTGTGCTGAACTGTCCTGGATGGTGCATAAGGTTGTGTGCCATACTGTTGGTGCATGCCTATACCAAACAGAGAGGCTGTTCTCACATATTTTATATAGAACCAAGAGGAGGAAGAGATGTTGAACTCTCCAGCCAGTAGTGAAGTGAGGTGACACTGATGACAGCCCTGTGGATAAGGACTATATTCTCAGTGTCAACCAGCTTGATGCCCATGGATCCTGGATGTCCCCACCCTCACCCATCCATGGTGTCCACTGACCTCTTGTGTTAATCACTGTCCCTGTGTCTTGTCTTGTTTGTCTTGTCTGTCTGCAATTGTTTCCTTACCTACCCAAC
Source organism: Protopterus annectens (assembly GCF_019279795.1). Taxonomy (NCBI): domain Eukaryota; kingdom Metazoa; phylum Chordata; order Ceratodontiformes; family Protopteridae; genus Protopterus; species Protopterus annectens. Next base: position 4,438,957 of record NC_056739.1, on the reverse strand, counting down.
TTACCAGACCCAGACAGACATACCTACGTCCCTTCCCCAACATTTCTCTCTCTCTCAAAAAAAAAAAAAAAAAAAAAAAAAAGGGCACATGTTTCACAAAAACTTATTGTCCCATACATATCTCTCCATTTCACACGTGTCTTCTTGACACACTTGATTCAGTCCAGTTGGCTATACAACTTGATTGTGTTGTGGTCAGACCTTTCTCTGGAGAGTATAATCAAAATTCAGCTAATATTTTGCAAATATCAGTTTTTAGTGTTGAAGAAATGGATAGCTATGGTTCTTTCCTACCTCCCTCCTGCACATTACTGTATTGCTTTCCATTTGTTCTTCCCCCTGCTTGCTCCCCATTTCACCACTGTCCTATCTTCACAATTTCTTTTCATTAATGCACTATTGTGTGATTGTGCACATTGCACACCAATGGTAATATGAAAGTACTCAGAGTGTTTTATTCAGTTGTATTCAAACCCAGTACCATCTGGCCTTAAAAAAGAATGTATTACTGCATTAACTCCTGCCACCACAGAGTCTGTTAAGTAGCAAGTGTATTCTTGAGTCTCAATACTAACTGTCAGACTTTAGCATCCCCAGTTCACTCCTGTCCTATCATCCCCATTTCTTTTATTTAATGCATAATTGCGAGATGGTGTGCATTGCATACCAGTGGTAAAGCAAAAGTAATTAAAAGTATTGGCTACAGCTGTATTCAAACCCAGTACCATCTTGTCCCAAAAAGGAATGCATCACTGCATTAACACCTGCTGCCACAGTCAGTTAAGTAGCAGGTATTTTCCAGAGACTCGCTGTTAACTGTCATACATTAGCAATGCTGCCACTGGCAGAGTTACATGACATTCCCTTATGTGTTAGTAATTCTTAAGGTCTCCGTTTTGCCCATCAAGCAATGCCATGCAAACAAGATTAGCATAGCCAAATCATTCATTCCTCCATTGCCCCTGATTGCACTAAGCACTGCATCATGCAAACAATGGCCAAAACATCATAAAATAATAAGAAACTGACAGAAAAAACACAATATGCACACAAACACAGAGTAGGTTGGATATTAATGAAACAGAACCTGTGAATTGTGTGCTGCTTACTTGCATTTCCAGCCTTGACAGATGTACATGTAACACTTTGTAAATTTATCCTGACACACCCACCTGATGTAAGAATTCATAGTTACTGTCCATACACTGAAGGAAGGACTGCCTGCAAGATGTTTACATCTGATACATGGAGCCAAGGATATGGGCTTTGCAGTTCTAGTGAGTTCAGACCTCATTTGCATCTTCACCATGCTGACAGCCCTACACCAGAAAGCAACCATGTAGTTAGGGAAACTGAAGGGGAGCTAAATTGTTGAACACAGGAGTACTGATTTTTAGATGAGATTCCTGCATTTTGTCAGCTACATATTACGTATGCTGATATGTAACTATGAACAGTCTGTTTAATATTTTTTATAATTATTTTGATTGACACATTTTTACACTTTTATAGGTTCATAGGTTGGTACTGAGCTATCTGCCCGAAGGCATATATTAGACCAGCCATGTTGTGCGGTATTCACCGCCCCTTTAGTAGTTCCCTAGACCCTTGTACTAGCAGCTAGTACCCTTGGCCCCTATCTAGTAGTGCTGTTGGTGTGATCCCCGGTCTGAACTTTGTTACCCATCAACTCATCAAGGTTCCTCTTGAAGAGTGATAGTGAGGGGCTCTGTCTTATGTAGATCGGGACCCTGTTCCATAGTAAGGGAAGTCTCTGCGAAGGGACTCTATCTCTCCAGCATGTTCTATTCATTGTTGTGTTGAGGTTTATATCCCTAGAGCATGTAGCTCGAGTAGATTTGGTTTTGCTAAGATGGAGCATGTTCAACAATTCTGGGTTGGACATGGCTCTGTACATTAGACAGAGATCACCTCTGGGAAAGCAGTATGCAACAGAGAACAGTCTTAGTTTTTTCAATCGTGCTGCATAGGGCAACTGTTTGAGGCCAGTAATCCTCTTGGTTAGGTACCTCTGTGGTCTCTCCAGCTGCTGGAGATGTCTAGCCAGGTACATTCCAATTGGTGCATTGTACTCAATAATGGGTCTGATGAGGGAAGAGTAGAGGGGCACCATTACATCCTTAGATGTTGATGCGAACCCTTTCATGATCAGATGGGTCACATAGAAAGATTTTCTAACCACTTTGGCAACATGGTTATCAAAGGAAAGCTGGCTATCTACTTGGGTCCCTAGATCCCTTATTTCTTCTTCAGATTTCAGGGGATTACCTCCTATGTTGTAGTTTGCGGGTACTCTGTTTTTTCCAAAGGGGATTACTATGCATTTTTTTGCATTTAGCTTGAGACCATGGCTTTGACACCATGCATCAGTCTCATTTAGGCCCTTCTGGAGGATCTCCATGTCGGCCGGAGAGTCTATTATAGCACCCAGTTTGCAGTCGTCCGCAAACTTGTCAGCCACAGCCCTTCCGTGCTTGCCTGTACTTCTGAGAAGTATATGCCAAACAGTATCTGTCTGCATTACTTACAAGTGCACTGTTCATTTGGGGGTGGGGGAGCAAAGCTGCATTTGTGTTATTCCACAAAAAGAGATTTATGTTGCTACTGTTACTCTTTTTGTTGCATCCAACCTATTGTCACATTAAGGCCATTTCTGTACAAATCTAACACGTTTTACGTTTTAATCTGTCCATGTAGACTTTTTTTCTTTGGCTATGTTCCAAATGTTTTGGAATTCACTGGGAATGCCAGCACGGAGTCTACATGGTTACTTTATTGCTTGTTGAATAACTCCATGTTGCCTTGATCAATTAGCATGCAGTTTAGCAGCTTATGCACTTATTAGCATGACACAGTGTTTACCTTATCTGCACAGATGCGAGTGCCACTAGACAGTGTTTACTGAATTTAAAAGTTTCTGTCCCCGTGTATGGTACAAAACCACTGTGTAAGCTTTTTTGAATTCCACCCAATGTCTTCTTCAACTTCTGTAACTTCTGTTATAGTCCTTATCTTTCTCTTCCCCATAATAACAAATAGATTTTTGAATTAAAATTATATGGTTCAAATATGTAGGGGGCTTTGAGACAAAAACAATAAAGTTTGTATATTGTGAAATGTCCTTCTGGTCTCTTAAAGTATAGTTATCTTTGCAATCTGTATTTTTCAGTTCTGAAAAAATATCTCTTACAGTTTTATTGTTTAGATGAGCAAAAAGATGCTGCTCCTAAACAAAAAGGAATGTAGGTAACATCACTTATCATTTATCTTTGCTAGATTCATCATTGATTAGCAGATTGATGCATAAATTAACATTGCTGCCATGTCTTCAAGTTCATTTCTCAGCTGGTGTTCCCTATGTGTAGTCTAAACTATTCTGATGTCAACATTCAGTTTTGCCATTTCATTCAACATCCTCACATGTCTTCAACACATGATACATGATTAATCTTCCAAATTCCAAACTGCCTGTAACTCTATATGATGTTTGTATGTGTACCTGTCCCATAATAGACTGGCAGCAATTTCCTAGTGAGGCTGTCTCTCTCTCATGACACTGAAATTGGATAAAGGGGAAAACCAGAAAACTAATAAATGCTCACCCATATTCCCTCCATATATTTTATATTCTTCTAATTTTTCACTTTTTTGATAAAACAATCCTCAAGACACCAAATTAAAACTATGTAAAATGCATTGCTAAAGAAGTCTTTAATTTCTGACGTAATGTGTAACAATACAAAAATTATGTTCTATGATCCGTTAGTTTTAGTCATTGTGTAACTTATTGGTTACCACTGCAGGGGTCTAACCTGCTCCATTAGCCCTCACTAATGCTTACATATAAGGGTACAATTACACAAAGCAAATAATTCTTCTGTATTTTGCGCAAGTTTTAAATTACACTTGGTATGAATAAAACATAACATGCATGCTGTATTAGAGCAAAGATATCAGGATTATTCTGAAATCTGAAGAACAAGATTTTTTATAGATCTGTCAAGAAATTGTGTTGTGTCAGGATGCCAAGTAGGGTCATATTTTCACAGAAATTAATGGGGGTATTCAGAAATGAGTAGCACTGGTGAAACACTAATCAATGGAATAATTTTTTAACTTTTGTTTTTTTTACAGAATGGGGCTTAGCTGAATAGTATTCACCCAGGAGCACTAAGACTTGGTTGAAATGCATATTTAGCCACATTATCACCATTCCATTAAATTCTGAATGTTTAAAGAAATCTGGTCTTTCAGAGTAGTGCATCTCCTGTGCAACTGCTTTAAAAAATCTTGATGGGATTCAATGACTGCTCCCAGTTTGCAATCATCAGTAATCTTCATCAGCCAGTGTCCTTTGATATTGACTTTGACATCCAAGAAGTAGATGCCGAAGAGGAGTGGGCCTACCACAGAGCTCTGGGGGACACCACTGGTGACAAGACTATCTGTGGAGGTGGCCAGCTGGATTCTAACCTCCTGGGTTTTATCAGTGATTCAACTAGCTATCATGCATGTCATAAAAGCGTTTATACTTAATTCTATAAGTTTGTTGACAATGCCACAGTGGTGTATTGTATCAAATGCCTTGGCCAGATCAAGGTAGGCTGTACGTGTAGTTTTCCTCTTATCCATTGACTACTGAAATTGACTCACTGATAGTCTATCAAGGGTTTAAAAAAATTACATTTCATTTAATGACAACAATGGTTAGTGATGATGCGCACTGTGGGATCCTCTTAAATCTTATTTATATGAAAAAAGCATTTGCTGCTAACAAAATGGAATAAAAGATTTGAATAAAATAGAAGACTTAGAATTTCCCTTCTATAATTTTAATATAGCAATATTTATATTTTTAAACATAAAGCGTTAACAAATATGAAATATTAAATCAAAGTGTAGCATTAGCTTTTAGAAATGTTTAAATTACATTCCTACTTTAAAACCCTCAAATGACTGACTAGAATCACTTGAATAAAATTGCTATTACTTCTGACACCTGAAAATATTTAATGATACAGAAGATCATTTAATAGAATTTAAAATAATGTGAAAATATTAATAAAGCAGCAGGTGGAATTTCAGAATAAACTGTGAACTCCTTTTTTTAAACTGAAAATATAAATGTTTTTCCAGTAATATTATAGATCTGTTAATTCCTATTGATTAAAATATGAATAAATGAGTAAGTTAGCGGGTTAAAAGGGATTCACTAGACAATCTCAACGTACTGAAATGTTGAATTTCAGTATGTCGAGACTGAATAGTGTAAAGTGCAGTTACGTGAAACTGCACTATGTCTAATGCGGAAATGTTGAATCCGGTATTGTGGTGTCACGTTCGTGATGTGTGGTACGGTTTGTGGATTTATCTGGGGTTTCAGGTAAGTGATGTTTGTGTAAGGGTATTGGGTAGGGATTTTAGTGTGTGTGAGTGTGTGTAGTGGTGTTTTTGTGTGGTTAGTGCGACCTCAGAGTCAGAATATAGAAGTAGGGGATGTGGGAGGTGCAGGAGGGTAGGTGTTTTTGTGTTTTGTTGTGTGTTATGTTGTGCTTGTGTGTGTTATGTTTGTTTTAGTGTAGTTAGGTAGGTGTATATGTGTGTTTATGTGCTGGTTTGTGTGTGTGTATGGTTGCGATTGTGATATTCGCGGTTTTGGGTTTTCGAGTATGTGGGTTTTCCACTATTCAGTCTCGAAATACTGAAATTCAACATTTCAGTATTTCAAGATTGTCTAGTGAATCCGCTTAAAAGATATTCACTCTGAAATGGATAAGTTACCAGATGAGGTCTATAAATCATTCCTTTAAAGTATATTAAACTTATTAAAATGTGCTAAGTGAAAATTAATTGTACCTGCCTTATTGAAATGTACCTCAATAAACCTTCAAAACAGAAAATAAAGCTCTAACCCCATATTTGTCTCATAGGCAGATATTAAATACAGATTATAAAGCATTTTTCAAACTTAAGTAATACACTTGCTTTATTACTTCCATTTTTTATGAACTGTTTTGCAATTGAAATATAAGCCAATAATAACTCTAAATGGCTGCCGATTTTTACCTTTAAATATTGAAAAGCCATTTTAGTTTTAAATTGCAAATATTTGTTAAAAACATTAGCAATACCTGGATTCCCAGTCTTATTTGTAAGTTTGATAAATTGGCACATCTCCTTAGCTTATACTAAGGATTTTTTTCATATTCAATAGCATAACAAAAGCTGCCAAGCAAGGTCGCCCCACGTCTAATATTTCATGTAATGTAAGGAACTTTAGCAAGTTACACAAGACAATAATGAGAAAGTTTGGGGCTTTAAATTAGTATTCTTTTAATTTATTATAACCTACAACATTTATCATTCTACATTCACATTTGTCAAAACACATACAACAAAATCTAAACTTAAATTTAATAAAACCAGCAACACATTGGTGGTGCTAAGCATTCATGCTGCAGTGCTCAGTGTCAAAGGTCACATTCTACGATGTGGCTCTTGTTGTTAGGTATGTAGTAGAACTGAAATAGCACCAGCATTCCAGGAAAATATTGCATTTTAAATTAGAACAACTCTTAGTGGCAGCAGTCATGCTGCAGAACCCGGTGAACTAGCTGCACAAAGGGCAATTATATTATCACCATGAAAAGAGGAGGAAGGTAGTGTGCCCAAGGCTATCCACATTCACATGCATAAAGCATCTCAGCACTGCCACATGGGTATCCAGGGTTCCAGCACAACAGCATGGCAACATAGCCCATCATGTACATGGGGAGGAAAGGGAGACATAAGAAAAACAGAATGAGGGAATAAAAGGCAAGGGAGCGTAACAGTGAAATTAAGGAAAGATAAGAGGGGGGATGAAGGGCTTGCTTTTTGGGAAGATGACAGTTTTATTTTTTTAAGAAGGGTTTTTCAGGAATGTAATGAGCTTGATTGTGAAGAAAAGAAAGAGTAGGGGAAGTAGTAAGATTTAGACACACAAAAATAGACAGATTTGGACAGGAATATTATGGACACACAAGATGGGACAATAGTGGATGGATGCAGATATAGAGAGGGAAAATAACTGTTAATGGGAGGGGGGTGGACTGCAAACAGGCTATTATGATGAGTAAAGCTTAAGGAAGGGACCGATTCTGCCTCTGGCAACCCAGGGAGCAGGATTAGTCTGTAATGTGACTGTATGAGCCACACCAGGAGCCATTCCATGATGTCAGTGAAGAGTCCTGCAGCCATCTCATGTCAATCCTAACCAGCCATTGCACCTAATGTTATCTGAACTAGAAGAACCCTTCTGGGCTACTCTCGGAAGAGGATCCTTCAAATCCCAACAAGTCGTCATGGAAGTCATGAGTGTGCTCCTGTTTGAAAGGTCTGAATCCTGACAAACTGAAAAAAGAAAAATTCATAATGGATATTGACCATTTCTCCTTCAAACTTTTTTTTTTGCAGGATGCAAGCATCACTGCACCTCAACAAACTTGTATATGCTAATGTCAAGATTGCATGCCTCAAAAAAGGAGTATTCTGAGAAATGTCAATCTTAGAGCTGGCCAAAAATCTGGACTAACATACTAGTTGGAGTCCCAGTATTTCAAAAAATGTTACCCTACCGATGGACCCTCTAGGTTACATTCAACAGCAAGATCTTTATCTTTCTACTGATATAGAAAAGCCTACTTGCCATTGCTGGCCCAGCATGATGTGCATTGGCTATAGTGGATCCCGGTGTCTCCTGTTAATCCATATCCTGCAGGACAGGTGGGCCTGTTGAAGTTGGAGACAAAAGCAGAAAATAACTGCAAGAGTTATGCATATCTCTATTACAAATAAAATTTCATTTGCACTACACAACCACAGGGATATTATTTACAACTAGCTTGTTGGATAGCCTTGCACACCTCTTTAGACAGGCCTCTCTATTGAAGTTTTTCTTTCTCCACTCTCTGCTGAATGTTTTGTTTTCTTTCTTTACAAGCAACTATGTGACCATATCATTAGAAGACAAATAAATGGGCAATATCCAGAAATCATCATCAGTCCCTTTATTCATGGCTTTATATGGTGCCAGAGTTTTCTCAACTGTCTCCACATCTCTCAGTTCAGTGCCACTCCCCTATCTTCATTGACAATCATACCAAACTGTCACAGGTTTTCTGTCACTCTGTCCCTCCATCTCTTGGGTGGATGCACTTGTCTCTCTCTCTCCCAGGTACAAAATCACATGCAGATCTTAGTGTAACATGTTGACAAACTTCCTAATCCCTGCTTTCCCCTAGTGGGCATGTCATGGTGGTGCATCTGCAGGTTATTATAGTAGTGCATAGCCCTGTCCACCAGAGTTCACCCACCACCCTGGTAAACTGGTGCCAAGCATCAACATTATCAACTAATCCATGATATTAGTCCAGAAGGTGCTCCTGATAGTCACTAGGCAACACATACAAAATGATCTTACTTTCCTGGCTGTACCATACAGGAGTACTGCTGGACTCCACATCTAAAGACATCTAAAAAGGACGTCTCCATTCTACTGACCTTGACAAGGATCCAAATGGTGTCCTTCATGCATTGATGCAATATTGGGCAACAGCAGTGTATGAGCAAATGTAGTATTAGTGAGAGTTGAAGCACTACAGGACATCACATCTCTGTGCATGCCCATAGTGTGCGCATGACCTGTTAGTACAGTGTACACAGAACATCACATCTCTGTGCATGAGCCTAGTGTTCATATGACCTGTTTGAAAGCAGAAGGGCAGGGATGAGCATGGTAGCACTTCCCTGATAGTATAGACATTATAATATGGCAGAAATTCATAGGGCATCATGCTGTTACCTCATTACCATAATTGGTGCTTTATGATGCCTATTGTAGAGTTATAAAAAGTGTGGTTACCATATTTCGGAGACCATGTTAAGGTCAGCAAGCCAGTAATAATTCAGTGGAGACTAATTGTACTGCAATGTAGGCATAGTGAAAGATGCCTGGTAATGCAGCTCTGCACCACTGCCCAGGGTGTATCGCAGCAACAGGGACATATAAGAATGGTAGATTGATGTAGTTTAGTATTGGGACATGACACGTAAGGTAAATGGTCAGTGTGTGTGTGGGGGGTCACCATTACAGAGAACATAGCACTAAAGGTAAATGTTTAGCTGGGGGTCCTCACAATGACAGGGAACATAATGATAAGCAAAACAGGTCAATGCCAAGCGGAGGGGGATCCACATTGTTGCTGATGCACAAAGATTGACAGACATTCTTCAGACATCACAGTGGCCCATATATATAAGAAAGGTATGGCCATGTGGATAGTGGAAGAAAGGTGTAAGATGTATAACAGTAATGACCATAAGCACAGAACCGGAACAAGGTGGACAGTGGTGACACGCCCATTGCTCCTGCTGGTATGGGAGAGGGTGGGAATGTTCACAAAACACAAGCACACAGCTGTATGGTCATTAAATGTAGGTAGCAGAACAGTCCTGAGACGTAAGGAGAAGACAATAGTCATGTGCATGCACACTGAGATGTGTAACTCAGAGGTACGTGTTGTCATGGAAAAAATGCCTATAAAATTTCACTAACTAGGAGATGGTGCTAATGCAGGGTCTCTGCATACGTTTTATGCCCTTAAAGGTGAAAATGAATCTCTCCATAATCATGTATGAAAGGGAGGGGGAGATGCAGGATACCAATTCTATTAGCATAATATATAAAGGTTATAGTACAGGTGCATTGCAGGATCATAGTATACTGCATGTGAAGATCAAAGTTCAAGATATCACCAGGGAGATGTACACCAGAGGATATGGATCTCCAACACAAAACTTGTTCATAGAGACTGAATAATTCAGATAACTCTGTTAGGGTCAGGTAAGAGAATCCTCATACCTGGTAGTCTCTTGAATACGGTTCTTGCCTAAGTGTTTGTAATTGATGCACTAGTTAGTTTAGTAAAAGCAGGCACATCTCAAGTTGTACACTGACCCACATTTTCATAGGTTCATAGGTGTGTACTAGGCTTATGGCCCTGGAGCCATTACAAGCCTAGCCCATAGGATTACCCTGGCATCTTGCCACCCGACCTTAGTTTCCAGTGCCTCTGTTGAGTAGAGCCACTGGAGTGATCCCCGGGGTGAGTTTTCTATTTCCCATCCAGTCATCAAGATTTCTCTAGAAGAGGGCCAGTGAGGCGCTCCGCTTGACATGTATGGGAAGTCTATTCCATAGCATGGGCAGTCTCTGGGTTATAAACCTGTCCCTCCAGCATGTTCTGTTGATTGTGGTAATGAGGTTGAGGTCTCTAGAGTGTGTTTTGTGGAGTGTGGAGGGATTGGGATTGGGATTTCTTTAGATGTAGCATTTCTAACCGAACTGGGTCAGACATGGCTTTGTAAGTCAAGCAGAGATCGTCTCTTCAGTAGTCAATATGAGACAGAGAAAAGAGTTTTTTGAGTCTGTCCAGATAGGACAAGTGTTAAAGGCCTAGGATCCTCTTTGTGAGGTACTTTTGCGGCCTCTTCAGTTGTTGCAGGTGTTTAGTGAGGTATATGCCAAATGGGGCATTGTACTCTATGATTGGCCTAATGAGGGAAGAGTAGAAGGAGACAATGACCTCTTTCTTCCTGGATGCAAAACCCTTAGTAATGAGATGTGCCACATAGAAGGACTTTCTGAACACAGAGGCAATGTTGGTGGTCAAAAGAGAGGTTGCTGTCAACCTGTGTTCCCAGATCTCTTATAACGCCTTCTGTGTTCAGTGGACTACCATCAATGTGGTAATTCAAGAAAACAGGTTTTTCCCAAAGGGTATGACGACACATTTTTGGCATTGAGCTTAAGGCCATGGTTCTGACACCAGTCGTTGGTCTCATTGAGGTCTTTCTGTAGAATGTCAGCATCACTTGGGGAGTTAATAATTGCTCCCAACTTGCAATCATCTATGAACTTTGTCAGCCAGAGTCCCTTCATGTTGGCCTGGACCTCAGAGAAGTAGATGCCAAACAAGAGAGGACCCAGGACCAAACCCTGTGTGAAACTATTGACTGGTCGGCAGTCTGACTGGGAGTCAGCTACTTTCACACTGTAGGTTCTATCTCTGAGCCAGTTTGCAACCCACCTAGAAATATAGGGGTTGATGCCTAGCTTAGTAAGTTTTCCTATGATTCCTAAGTGGGGAATGGTATCAAAGGCCTTGGCCAGATCAAGGTAGGATGTATGAACCACCTTACCTTCATCCACAGCTCTAGTGGCTGACTCAAAGTCAACCAAGTTGAGCAGGCATGACCTACCCTTCACAAAACCAAACTGTGTAGGATCCAGAGTTTGAAGATTCCCTATATCCTTGTTTATTAGGTCCATGATGATGTGTTCCATAGCTTTGCATATCAGACTCATCAGGCTAATGGGGTGATAGTTCCCGGGGTCTGTAATTGCTCCTCCTTTGTGGAGAGGGATGACTGTAGCAGTGTGCCCTTTGGTAGAGACAAAGCCTGAGGTGAGGCTGTGATTGAACAGAGCACACAGGTGAGGTGCCAGTTCACTCTGTCGTTCATGTAGAACACAGCCAGGGATAATGTCAGGTCCCATAGAAGCTGTATTCTTGGCCTTGGACAGTGCTGTTTTAACCTGTGCAGCAGTAATACTGGGTGCCTGGCAATCTACTGGTATTGTGATTGGTCCTTTGGGGGGAAGAGAGGGGTAAAGTTAGCACTGAATCTGTTCACCAGTATAGTTGCAATGTCTGTTGGCTTGGTATAGGAGATACCATTGTGCAGTAGCTCAGAGCAAATCTGGATATTGCCATGGAGATTCTTTAAATAACTGTAGAAGGCCTTGTGATTGTCTTTACATCTGCTGCAATTCTATTTTCATAGCTAGCTTTAGAGGATTTGATGAGGGATCTCAACCTTTTGCTGAGGATGATAAGGGCGTTTTTCCAGCCTTGGGACTTCACCTTATTCCGCATCAGTTTCCTCCCTCTGTTGTACAGTTTGTTTATGGCAGGGGACCACCAGATTGGCTTCCTTTTTATGAGGAGAGTGTCTTAGTTCTATTGGGTATGGCGAGATCCAAGCATTTGTGTACGTGTTTGTACAGTGCATTGTTATATGATATGACGGTCATGCAACTATTCTCAATTTGCATGGGTGCAGTGAAGTTAGCCACCTCTGTTTTTAGGAGCCCACTGGTAAGGGTTAATGCAAATGGAAATGACATCTTAACAGCAAGACATCTGTGGCTAATTTAGTGGCATGGTCAGCAGTGCTAAAACTGGAGGGCATGTTCACATCCCCTACTTATAAGGAAATGGTGGAGGAGCATTCAGAGTCTTTATCACCCGTATTTAGCTCTCTGTCCCAGCATTGTGAACCTCACCCAGTACAATGATATCACCACTATAAGTGACATCTAACAGCTGCACTGCCTTAAATGTGCATGCACCTTTCAATGGGGTAATCAGTGTTGGTAGCTATCACCACTGACATTGGTTTTACATTCAACATCAATCAGTGACTGGCAGGTCAGTGATCCATACGCAGACAGGTATCTCTCTCTCTCTCACACACACACACACACACACACACACACACACACACACACACACACACGGACACAGATGTTGTGTGCTGTGTGGCCTGCATGATGATATGCATCCATTTCAGGGGATGATAGACTACCTTCAGCACATGAGTGACATAGTATATAAGGAATTTGGATCAAGCATGCCTGATCACATCAGTGGGTAGCCTACATGGTAACCATTGGTGCATACATGAGATATGTGGCAAATGCCCTCCATTGTACCTCTGCAGTCCATACCAGCCATATCCATAACATTGGTCAGGATGCATGGTGGGTAGTCACAGGCTGGGCTTGTGCAGATGGCACAAGCTGCTCCAGAGGCAGAATCTGTCCCTGAAGCATATGGCAGCCATTACACCTGTGCATGGTGGATCTTGTGGCTGTGACTATTGCTTCTCCTGGGACACCCAATCAGGCCATCCACTCTTACTGTACAGTGCCACACCATTCCTTTTCCATACTGATAGTGGGATATCTGACCTTGATTTTCACTGGGGTCATGAATATCTTCCATCTTGGTTTCAAGCATTGGCAGCTATTTCAGTATTTCTGTCCATGTTTCAGAAGTGCTACATCATATCATGCAGAGTGAATTTAGTTTGGACAATGCTGGGATATGTGCTACACCTGGCCAATGTTTGTAACAAGGAAGCCGCACCAAAGGTTTGGAGTTGTAGTCCTTGACTCCTCTAATCAGCTTCCTGGCTGAGTTGATATTTTCCACCTTTCATTGCCTTTAAATCTATAATATTACTGTCACCTGTCCATTTTTTCTACACCATCTTTTCTGTAACCTGGCATTCTTTGGCCTGTGTGGATAAGGTAATGTCTGATCCACAGAGCAGCCAGTCAGTGCACTGCAATGCACTGCCTTATTCATTTAACACTGATTTTAATTAATGCATTTTTGTAGCATTGTTATCATGACCCATACATGAAGACCAGATGCTGCCTCTTTGCTAGTGCTGCAATGTTTTGTGCCTGCCTCTGGCTTGCATGAGCTGCCACTGCAGATGTTTTTACAAAGACTCTGTAAACATCTGCTGATGAAACACATTTCTTTGGCAGTACTATGCAATTCCCAAGTCATATCTTTTTTTTGTGGTATTATATAGTACAACTAGGTTCACACTACAAATAACTGCAGCTCTTAGGTGCATACTGCTGTTCACCACAGAGTCTATACAACTAACAGAAACAGCCCTTCAGCAGTCTGAACACATGTTCACTGGACTACTCTAGCTGTAGTGGAAAACAAAGAGATATTTTTTTTTTTTTAAAAACAATGAGAAACAGAACAGTACTGAAGACCAACAGCACAGGCAGCTCAATGCTTCCCACTCCCACTGGTAAGAGGGAACTCCTCTCTCAAAATTAGGCAAAGAATCAGTAACACATGATTGTGTGCCTGCAAATGTGTAAGGTATTGAACTCTATCTCAGCTGTTGTCTGACTGTTACAGACTGAGTACAGACTTGAGTCATAATCCATGGGGTAGATGACTTCTCAAAGGTTACAATAATGCATTATTGGCTCTTAGTTTCAGTCTGTGATTTTGACACCAGTTATTTATTTGGGACAAACTTTCCTGTAGCATGCCTAAGACATTTCAGTATTTAATGACCACTTCAGTTACCTGCCCACTTAGTCGGCCGCAACCCTTTGGTATTGGCTTTTAATTCAGAAAAATATATGCAAAACAAGATCCCAGCACAGAACCCTGGGGGACTTCACTGGTGACTGGTCTCTCTGTGGAGGTAACTTCCTCTGTTGTGATTTCCTGGGTCCTATCTTTGAGCCATTCGGCAATCCAGCAGGTGATATAGGGGTTTATTTAGCTTTTCTACTATGCCTGAGTAGGGAATTATCATAACCATTTGCCTTCATCAATTGCTTGGAAACCTTTTCAAAAAATCCACCAAGATGAGTAAGCATGATTATTCCTTAGTTCCATAAGTCTTTCCATGGCTTTTCATATGAGGCTGGTCAGACCTATGGGTCTGTAATTTCCTGGGTGTATGGAAGATCATCCTTTATGCATGTGAATATCTGTAGCTGCTCCCAATTCACTTAGTACAAAACCTGGATGGTATTTTCAGCTTTTGATAGTACTTTTAGGATTTGGTCTTGTATAATAGCTGTAGGAGAGCCAGTTTCAGGTACATCTTGAGGGACAGATGGGGGAGAGAGGTGTAAAGGTATAAAGCTATATTTTTTGGCCAGTGAGCTTGCTGTTCCATCAGCTTCAGGATAGGTAACATCATTCACAATCAGCTCAGCTCATTGCTGCTTTATGCTTTTGAGATTATGAACATAACTAAAAAACTTCTTGTGATTGTGTATTGCTAGATATGTTAGGTAGATATGTTAGCCTCAAACTTGACTGTAGATTTCATTAAGTTCCTGAGTTTTATTTCAGTGATAAGGCCTCTAACATTCTGTGAAACAGTCTTACTTTTGGTCAAAATTATTTTCCTTTTATTAAAAATATTGTTGATATTATAATAGCATCATGTGAGTTTCTTTCCGGGTTTGCCCAGAACTTGCCACTAAGAGGTATAGGTGCATCTATGCACCCCTTTACATGCTGATATACTATAGTGAGGTACATTTATGCACCCCTTTACATGCTGATACAGTATAGTGAGCAATATCTCTATGTATTCAATGGAGTTAACTGGCTTTGGTGGGGGTTTAAAGCTTTCCAATGTATCACTTAGGAGTAGGTAACTTGTCTAAAAGAAATTCTAAAGGTCCCTTTGGTGGAAGGTATCTCTGGTTTCAATTTTATTTGAAAGGAAACTGCTTTATGTTCAGACTTAACACGTGGAGAAGATACTCGAGGGAAGGTGCAAGATGCTGCCATATTAATTAGGACAAGCTCCAAGATATTATTAGCCCTAGTAGGTACTCTGACAAACTGCTCCAGGGCATTTGTATTGCAAAGTCCAGAAATCTCTCTGCTTGTGCAGTAGTCTATACTTGGATCATTTAGACCACCTTGGAAAATGATACTAAGCGATTCTAGTTTCTGCAGATAGCTGTTGTGGATCCTTATCTCATAGAAGGAGTTCTATAGCTAGCTAATATATGGCACGTGACCTTTTTGAAGGTTATTTGAACATGAAGAAGCTCTAGTGCGTTATGCTGATTTATCAGGCTTGATGCGAGTCTCTTCTGGATGAAGATTGAGCCACCTCCATCTTTGGTAATCATACTATTGTACTGCATCCTAGTGTATCACAATTCTAAATTAAACTGTGCAAAATAATTATAGGATTGATAAACATTTAATTAGCACTTGGTGTGCCTCCTTCACATTTTTCTCTCACAGTGACTTAGCAGAATCTGCCACATGCAACATAAAGGCTCGACCACATCACACAATAACACTGTATCATGCTGAGAGCGGATTTCTTACTGAAAGCATGAGGTACGTCTCAAAGGTTCACGTTAATGAGAGACCAAATTTTAGACTTCGATCTCTTAGCAAATTACAGTAAAAAAAAATGATGTAGGAAAATAAGCAAATTGATAAGCGTGCCATGTGACTATAGCTTCAAGTGTGATGCTCCAAGGAGTTGATTATCTTAAATTATCAAGCTATGTGTACTAGGTTTCATATATTTTTAAAATGATGTGCAATATTTTTTTTTACCAGTAATATCTTTTTGTAACCACATTATGTTCTGTGGCTGATTTAATACTGTCAGAATAACATTTTACAGTGTTGTCTATCATCTGAGGGACTCTCTAATGAGATGATATCTTTCATCACTGATGTACGGCCTAGACTAATTTAACTGTAAAAATGAAAGTCATTGAAAACTGCACAAAGAAATGTAAACTGTACTGACTAAGGATAACCCAGCAGTTGACAAGATTCAAGGCAATCTAGCTAAATATGGTTTGTTGGATTAGACAAAACATTGCATGCTGCTATGTTTGGAAATACTATCCAGATGTCGCAGATCAACAGTCAGTGAGATGAAAACTCTTAAGTACATATAACCTGTATAGAGTTAGGAAGGACAGATGAAACATGCTATGTTTACTGTTAAGGCTCTTTGAAATCATGATATATGAAGATATCTAGACGTTTATTAAAACAGGTAAGATGCTATATTTCTCAGTAAATACAACCCATAGGTCAATATACAGAATGTGATAAACCTGCCTGGACTTGTGTCTACAGAAGTCATATTTTTGTAGAACAGGATTGTCTGCATAAGCTTGTAGTATTTAAAAAGTAATAATACAGTACATTATGTTCTTTAGTCCAGACAGCATTAGCCAGAGGGATATGTATCTAAGAAGCTCCCTAAAATGTCAGTGCTCAAAGAAATGCTGAAGTATCACTATTAGCAGTTAGTTCTTAATATAAAGTGTGAGTCACAGTCCCACT